>NC_056727.1:82847199-83147199 GCF_019279795.1 Protopterus annectens | reverse complement strand
CTCATAAAAATCCTGGAATCTCTTGCTTTACAACCAAAGGCTATCCATTGGTTCACTTCCTATCTCACTAACAGAAAACAGGCAGTCCTCTGGGATAACAAACTTTCCTCTCTTCTCCCAATTTCTCTTGGTGTCCCTCAAGGCTCTATTCTTGGACCCCTCCTTTTCTCCCTTTTTATAAATGACCTACAAGTAGCTATTCCCCAAGCTAGCTGTATACAATATGCAGACGACTCCACTCTTATTTGCTCCGCTAAAACCATACCTGAGCTTCAAACTATTACTCAAAATGTATTCCACAAAGTAGAAGCATGGTTCTTAAAATGCTGCCTACTTCTAAATGCTAAAAAAACAAAACTCCTCCTCTTTAAACCTACTACTAGGTCCCCCACATTAGACTTCTCCATCTTATCTATTAATGGCACCCTCATATCAGCCGACTCTACTACCAAACTACTAGGTGTCATGATTGATAACAACCTTACCTATGATTGTCACATTAATAATACCATTAAAACTGTAAACAAAAAATTGGGCTCCCTCTACAGAATTAAAACATTCTTAACCCCCACAGCAAAAGTTAACCTTGCCCACTCTCACCTTATTTCAACTCTTCTCTATGCCTCATCAATTTTCACTAACCTGAAGAAAAACAATCTCTAAACTGACTAACACATATAATAGCATTGCCAGATTTGCAACTGGCACTCCTTTCAGAACTCACCACTGTCTGAACCTTCAGAAACTTCACTGGCTAGAACTAGAAAATATGTTGCTTCTTTCCCAACTTTCCTTTGTCCAAAAAGCCTTCTATCAACCTAACAACACACCTGCACTTTCCAAACTTCTTACCCCTTACTCTAACCTGAATTCACTTCGCTCCTCAAGCAAACTCCTAGTAACATTAACTAAATCCAACAATCTTGCTGGTGACTCCCTTTTCTCTAACGCCATTGGGAAACACTGGAATCAACTTCCTATTGAACTTACTTCAATGCCTACCCCTGCTTTGTTCAAACAAAAACTAAGAATTTATCTTAAAAATCAGTGGATATGTCCATGCTTTAACCCCGACTAAACTCTAACTCACACTAATTTCCTCTACCTATCCCTCTCACTCTCTATTTACCTTCTTTCTATGTGCATGTATTACTTCCATTACTTTGTATGAGTTACCTCTCTGTAATATTCCTTCTCCTCTTTCAGGTTTCATCTCGATCTATCATAATCTAATTCTACTTCTCAGTATAATGCAGTAATACTGTAACCTAGTAAATTATCTAACCTAACTCTCCTGCGAAGTCTCATATTGTACTCTTGTGTATATACATTCTGAAAGATATTTTAAGCAAATGTTTCCTTTTATCGCATAATTCTGTATATGTATTCTTTAACTTGTTAAGTAGTAGTTAGTGGAGCTTTTCTCCTCGGGCCTCCACTGAAAATGGACATGTATCCAGTTGGACTAGCCCGGTTAACAAATGTAAAAAAAAAAAAAAAAAAAAAAAAAAAAAAAAAATACCCACATCCCATGACATAATTTCCTTCCTATGCTATCACTTTCTATATTGTCTTAATTTCTCATGTAAACCCATTGGTATATCTGCCCTTAACATGCTTAGCCACTTATATTTAACATTTTCTGTTCTAGATACTGTATCACCACCTCTTAAATTATTAATACATTGTAAGAGCACAAGTGAAATCGTGAGCATCACCCATTCTTCACTACTTTTATATAATGCATTCATATTCATTTTCCTACTGATGTCTGACAAATGATCACATATTCTTTCTTTGAGTTTCTTATTAGATTTTTCAGTATAGAAGGCAGAACATAATTTACACATAGTAATGTATATATATATATATATATATATATATATATATATATATATATATATATATAAGATATTCATGGATTCACAGTCCACAATAGTTTTAAACATATATGTTCTTTTTGTAACTGGATGTACAAACCCTTTTTCTTTATACAAATTTTAACAAAAATAATACCTAATACAATGTATAGTGCCCAGCCTTTGACTAACCCTTAAATTATTTTCATTCTGTTGCTCCTTTTATCACAACTTTTGCTTAAGATTTTGAGATATTTTATATCCAAATGACCTGTCTAATAAGACATTCCCAAATCCCTGTCTGCCTACTACTGTTTGCACTATCCTAGTGCATGTATTATAAGTTAAAGCTAATGAAATTTTATCGTCATTGACTGATGTTATATTGTTAGGTGCCATCAGAAAAAAAAACTGTTTAAAACAATATCATTATGGCTAAATATATGATGATACATAAACATAAAAATATAAGTTCCAAGTACATTACTTATACATTAAAAATTTTCAAAAATCTTATTAATAGCAATCCAGATATTAAAGCATGGTCATTTATACTATATCCAGTAGCGTACACACAAGGCAATATAATAACATTTGATATAGAAGTAGTCAAAATGCTTAAAGAAAAGGGATTACTACATTGGCATCAACTGGTAAACTCTGGAAAACTTTTGTCAATAGACCAAACTCAAAGGAAATTAAATATGGAAAATAGTTCATGGCTACATATACAAGAATTAAGACAATATATATTAAACAAACAAGAAACAATGCAACCATCAATAAGACAGAATGTTCCTAATTTCATAGAACATATAATATTATTAATAAGTCAACCCATTAATGGAAAGGGATACTTATCCTCTATTTATAAAACAAATGAAAAAATAAAAACCTATAATAATGACAAAATATGGAACTATTATAGTTTAGTTATGGGCAAGTACCAAATGACAGAGATAAAACATGAGTTCTTCTCTCTCCAAAGCAGACATCACTTTCATTACATTGGGAACTGCAGACATCACTTTCATTACATTGGGAACTGCAGACATCACTTTCATTACATTGGGAACTGCAGACATCACTTTCATTACATTGGGAACTGCAGACATCACTTTCATTACATTGGAAACTCTTTGCATGGCAATCCATACACAGATCTTATGTAACCTCTCATAAAATGGAACTTATGTTTAAAAAAATATTGGCTGTTGGAGATGTGATTTAACAATAATAGCAGACTGGCAACATATGTTCTACGAATGAAATTTGATTAAACCATACTGGGATAAAATAAATTACTTTCTGCAAATGGTATTCAATGACAAATTCCAGATTTCTAAATCTCTTATTTTGTTTAATGTACCTGCACCTGACTGTGTACCAAGAACAAAATATGTAATCTTGTGGGCTCTCCTAGCCATTGCAAGAAAAAACATTACATCAAACTGGAAATCCGAAGCTTCTCCAACATTTAAGCAATACAGGAATATGGTGTCAGCAGTATCGCAATTGGAAATGAACAGTATTAAAGGAAGAACTGAAAGAACTACATCATTATATATGGCATGGCAACAATGTAACTACATCATTATATATATAGCATGGCAAAAAGTAACTGAAATACTATAGCAATAACCCACGCCTGGGTGTGGGTAATGCTGGATTTACCCACGGTTGGTGTGGTTTGGTCACGAGGGCGAACCTGAGTGGCCAAACAAAGCCAACCATGGGTAAATCCAGCATTACCCACACCAGAAGTGGGTTATTGCTATTATACAATGACATTATTTAAGAAAAAAAAATTACTTTTCTTAAATAATGGCATTGTATAATGCCTCCTTGCTGCTCTTCCGCAGCTGTCTGGTATTCTGTGGCAGTTCTGATGTACTGCACATGCGTATGCCTACGCAGTACATCAGAGCTGCGGGCAAAAGCAATAGAGAAAGCAAGATTTCTGTTGCTTTTTACAAACTGTTTTGCTATGTTAAATGGGTTTAACATAGTGAGACAGCTTTAAAAAAAGCAACAGAGAATCTCCATTGCTTATTTTAAAGCTGTCTCGCTATGTTAAACTCGTTTAACATAGCGAGACAGTGTGAAGCAACAGAGATCTTGCATTCTCCGTTGCTGTAAAAAAAAAAGAGGTATAGTAATGGAAAAAGTCCGGGCGACTGGACCTTTTTCCATTACTATAACTCTGATTTACAACATGCACACTGACCAATCAGCGTGCACGTTTTTGAATATTAATGGGGGGGATCATTGTATAATGGAGAGTAATGACTGTAGCAAATTATAATTGGGAAACAATTGTATAGAAAGTTGATTATATGTCAATAATAGACACCCTTGTAAATACTTTATTTTGGTTTTAATGTTGATATCTGTTTACTGCTTTTAGCTAACCTGTTTAAATAATTTGTAAATATTTCACTGTCATAAATAACCTGTATACATGTTTTTCTTTTTGAAAATGAATACAAATATTTTCAAACAGAAAAAAATGGTTTATCTTGGGTTTTAGGAACTTCCTTTATTAGGGAACTCTGATGCAATATATTTTCCTTATTACCCACTGTTCCATAAAAGTCAGAGAATATGTCATTTAATCATTTTTCTAGTATTATGTCATTGTCATTATTCAGTCTTGCTAGATGCATCACCTGCACTCTTACAATGTTTGCAAACATTATCTTAGGCTGTTTGCTAGTCCTGTGTAAATATAAATTTTTCTTAACTTCCAAAGTAATATCACCTTCCAATGCCTTTCCAAATGAATATCTAAAAAGATATACTATTCTCCAAGCTTGATAATTTAAATTTTAAATAACCTACATTTCTAGTCAAATAAATAACAAAATTAATTTAATGCATTATGTTTACCACCCAAAGCATAAAAACAAACATTTTATAAATAAATATTTTATAAATAAAACGTATTCAGAAAAATTATTAAATTAAAGTACACTAATTTTTCTACATATACATAACTATATTGGTATATATATTTGGAAGAGTACTGATGGTTATTCCCTGCTTTTGTACATAAATTATTTCACCAATTCCCTAATGTAAAAATAAAGATTTTGCTGCAGTCAATGCCAATCATGTTTTTGCACCTCATCACATTCTTTATATGTTCCTGAATCCCTCCCCATCTTGGTTTACTTAATTTACGTACATCACATCACTCATTGTAATACTAATACTCATTAGTATCTACTTATACAACCATTTAATTCACAGTGTTGGCAGGGTTGTGTAATCTTGTACGATTTTGAGCCTTAGTCATTTATTATTGCATTTTTTCCATAAACAGTGTTACTAGTAAATTTCTGCATAGTCTTGTCACTTAAACTGTAATAGAAGGTCAACAGTGAGAGAATAGTCTCTGCCCCAGTTTATGCTTCAGTGATTTTATATTCTGTTTATCTTTTTCCTGCTTAGAGTTACAGTCTGTATCTGCCTCATCCTGTACTAACACATCAAGCTAAAGTTCCTGAAACAGCTCCAATATTGCCTTTATCTGATTGGATACGTCTCTAATTAGCTTCTGTTTCCAGCACAGAGCTACCCCCACCTACTGTCTTTTATCCAAGACTTGGAGGGGTGTAGAACTGTGAGTAACTAGCGTTTCAACAAACAAAGGAGAGATCATTAAATTATTTTAATTATTTCAATTGTACTTAAATATCTGAGTTGCACTTAGTGACCTCTGTGGTAATAATACCTTGTACTTTTCTACTCTGTTTGTTCCATGTGTTCACATTTTTAAGTTTGTTCTGGGACCTTAGTCTTCTTTATTAACAGTTATGGGAAGATTATTTTTCTGTGTTATTCTGCACTTCTATTTCCACAAGTATAATTACTTTTAAAAGCTAGCCACTTGTATTTTAAGCCCTGCTGGCCCAGAGCCATTTTATTTAATTCACAGTGGTGGCAGAGCTGTGTAATCCTTTGAAATATTGAGCCTTAGTCATTTATTACTGCATTTTTCTATAAACAGTGTTACTGGTAAATTTCTGCATAGTCTGGTACCTTTAACCATAGCAGAAGGTCAATAGTGAGAGAATTGTCTCTGCTCAAGTTTGTACTTTAGCGCTTTTACCTGCTTATCTTTTAACTGCTTACAGTTGCATTCTGTGTCTGCACCATCCCATACTAACATATTAAATTAAAGTTTCTGAAAGAGCTCCAATATTGCCTTTATTTAATTGTTTTCCTCTCTAGATAGCTTGGAGGGTTTTCCTTAACCCTCCCACCCTTATTGCTGGTGGTGTTTTAAAATAAGGTTGCATCTGTGGCCTCCACCCCTTATGATATATAAGCTATGTATGTACTCTTCTCACATATTGTTTTCTTTAGATCCATGACACTGAGTTCCCTCCCAGCAAACCAGCATTGCTCTTGAGTAAATCTCCTTTACTAAATATTGTCTGCTGTTCAGTTTCCAGGAGCTTAGCAAACCTTGGAGTCCCAGCCTGCATTAAGGTAGTGTTTACTTGTTTCCAGTGCCATCCAGGCAAAGTTAAGTTCCTTTGATTTCTAAATTGCACTACCTTGTTTTGAATGATCACTACTTTTTCCTGCTCTTATGTGTGCATTTCACTGATTTTTGTTTTCTTTTTTTCTTTTTGTAAAGAAAAAATACTTCTTGCTTGCACTGTTATTACTGTAAAATTGTCTTGAAATTGCATTCAGCAAGGGATTTCCAGCCAGTTGTGCAACTGGTTTGTGGTAGCATTGCACCTGTGGGTCAGTTCTACTATATTTTTACATTAGGAGAACTGGGTTTATTCATCTTGTGGAAGGAGATGTTTGATTGGAATGTCTGAGTTGGTAAATACACTAAAGGGCTCATAATGTAGTCATTTTATTGGACAGAGGGGTCATTAATTAGTTTTTTGTTTTTCCTGTGTTGCTAGAATTTTTTACACATTTGCATGGGTTAGCAGAGCAGTGCCCTGTACAGTAGCAACACCTACAAAGAAAGGTTCATAAATCTATACCCTGTAAATAAGCAATAAAGCACAAATATCTTCTGTGCCAGCAAGCTTAGAGCAGCTGGTTGGGAGTCAAGTGGCAATACCTACAGATTTAGTTGAATTCAGTATTGTGTAGGCATTAACGTTAGTAGAACTTAATACTGTTTAGCATAATCTGCTCTGATAAAGCACTCTTACTAGCCTTCAACCCCAATTTACCACACCCTTGTAGCTCACAAATCAAAGGACTGGATAGTATGGGTATGCAATTTCCTAACTCCTGCTTAGCCAGCTTTGTGGACATGGGCATCTTGAGACAATGTAGCAATTGTCTCATGTTTACTGACAACCAGTTAATCTTTAAAGAAGCAGGCACGTTATGTGAGAGGTGTAATTACACAATGACACTGAAGGCTAAAGGGAACAAGTGTACATCAGTTTGTTGAAACAATGCACACAACTACCTCACATAGTACACAACAAACATACATAGACTAACATATAATGAGGCACAAAAAAGATTGCTTATATCACCCATTGTCAAAGCTATGTCACAGCAATCCCAAATGCACTTGAAAAAAACAACACCTAACACCACACAACAGTCTTAGTGGAGCCCCAAACACTAAGGCCCTAAGGCAAGTGCCTTTTTTAGGCAATGTCAAATTCAGAAAACTACTGACATAATAAAATAAACTCAGATAAACTCCATGATGTTATTGCTCAATGCCAGGAGCCAAACAAAATACTACACTCTCTGTAAGCCCTCCTCACACTCGAGAATATAGACATCTGTGCAGTTATGGAGGCATGGTTTAAAGTGGCAGACAGTAACCTGGTTGTGCAAGGTTTCATAATTTTAGATCAATAGCTGCACAGAAAAGGGCTAAAGGAGGCAGTGTCTCAATATACATCAGAAACAAGCATACCTCCAAGGTGGTCAAATAGGATGACACATAGGAGTTCCTCCATGTGTGGATCACCATAGACAAAATCCCGTACCATATATCCTAGTCAGCTATAGGTTACCCTGCATGTCCCAAGAAATTCACAATGTGTATTTGCACCTACTGACAACATTTACCATCCAACCTACCTAACACACTAGTAATAGGTGACTCAATAGTCAGGCACACTGACGCCCCACTCACTAGGCTGGACAAGGAGAAGATTACTGTTAGCTACTTATCGGGAGCCAGAATCCGCCACATAACACAAGCACTCAGGTCACTCCAGAACAAGTACAAATATGACTCTGTCTTTGTTCACATTTGTGTGAATGACCTGAGATGTACCTCCCTGGACTACATGAAAAGAGACATGGAAGAGCTCTCTGATCATGTAGCCCAGGCGGGTATGACCCTGACCCTGAGTAGCATCCTGCCCTCAACAAGAATGATAACTCAGTATAAAGAAAACAATGATCAATTTCAACAATTGGCTAAGCTTCTGGTGTCATTCAAAGGGAATCCAGTGTCTCTCAGCCTGGGATGACATGCTCGACAAGCTGCATTGCTTCGCAAGAGACGGCTTGCACCTGTCACCCCTTGGCTTTCGAATACTGGCCAAGGCTCTTGCTACCACCATAGTGCCTTTTTTAGACAAGGCTCAAAATTCAAACCCACCATCGTAAACAGGACAAGTAAAAAAATGAGGCTTATGCTACTCAACGCCAGGAGTTTAAATCTCAAAATTCATGCGCTCGAAGCACTCCTAAGTATGGAGAACATCGACATCTGTGCAGTGACTGAAAGCTGGTTCAAGGCTCCAGAGAGCACTCCAGCACTACTGGGATACAACTCATACCACACATTTCGGCCACAGAACAGGGACCAAAACATAAAAGGAGGGGGTAAATCCTTATTAATCAAGGATACCCACACCTCTAGGTTAGTGGTGCAGCATGATACCTCTGAGATCATCCATGTGCAACTAACATCGGGCAAATCTGCAACTCAAACTGTGGCCTGCTGCAGATCACCCTCCGTGACCCAGGACCACCACTCCACCTTTCTGGAGACACTGGAAAATATGAAGGTCCTACCGAACACCCTGATATTGGGCAATTTAAATTACCCTACCATTAACTGGGAAAACTACTTGAGTACAAACTCCCAGGCTCAGCGCTTCCTGGAATTTATCAACTCAAATGCCCTAGATCAGCTGGTAAACTCCCCTACCAGGGGCCACAACATATTGGACCTGGTCATCACCAACATGGGTGACAGGTGTTCCGTACCGGAGGTCAACCTATCACTGGTTAGATCAGGCCATAAACTAATCACCCTGGATGTCCACACCCCACCACCCCCAACCAAGGAAACCACAGTGAAAAACTTTTCTAAAGCAAACTTCACCTTACTTAAGGCAGAGGTGGTAAGTTTCACAGCTCCCACGCTAAAGGATAACACAGACCAAGATGCAGAATTCTTTACAATTGCACTCTATGAGCACCTACAAGGATGCATGGATCGTGCCATCCCTAGCAAAACCAAGACTACTCCCCTAAGTGAAGGAAACCAGTCTGGTGGACCCCTGCCATAAACAGGCTATACAACAGAAGGAGGAAACTAGTTCAGAAAAAAAGCAAATCCCGAGAAGGAAAGACAACCCTGATCAGTATCAGTAAGAAACTAAGGTCCCTCATAAAATCATCCAAGGCTAACTTTGAAAGAAAAATAGCCAAGGATTCGAAAGATAACCACAAAGCCTTCTTTAGCTATGTCAAGAATCTAAGTGGCAACTCGCAGATATGCTCTGAGCTAGTGCAAAATAGCACAAAATATACTGAACCTACTGATATTGCCAACATCCTGGCAGATAGATTCAGTGCAAACTTCACCTCCCTCTCACCTTCAGAAGGGCCTACAACAATACCGGAAAAGTGTAGTGTCCCGGAAATCACAGAAGCACAGGTGAAAACAGCCCTTTCAAAAGCCAAAAACACAGCATCAATGGGGCCAGATGGTGTCCCAGGCTGTGTCTTGCATGAACTACAGAACGAACTAACCCCCCACCTAAACACGCTGTTCAACCTCAGCCTCTCCACAGGCTACATGCCCATAGAATGGTGCACAGCAATGGTTATTCCGCTCCACAATGGAGGGGCCACAACTGACCCTGGTAACTATCACCCCATAAGCCTGACTAGCCTAGTCTGCAAGGCTATGGAGCGCATCATCATGGAACTCATTAACAAAGACATTGGGAACATCCAAACACTTGACCCGACCCAGTTCGGCTGTGTTAAGGGCAGATCATGCCTACTAAACCTGGTTGACTTCTTCGAGACAGTCACCAAGGCCATAGACGAGGGAAAGCTGGTTCACACAGCCTATCTTGATCTCGCCAAGGCGTTCGACACCATTCCTCACTCGGGCATTATAGAAAAACTCACCAGCCTGAACATAAACCCCTATGTCACAAGATGGGTTGCCAACTGACTTACAGACAGAACTCACATGGTAAGAATAGCGGGCTCCAGGTCCGACTCTAAACCAGTCACAAGTGGTGTCCCACAAGACTCAGTTCTGGGACCCCTACTGTTCGGCATATATTTCTCAGAAGTACAGGCAAATACAGGAGAACTGTGGCTAACCAAGTTCGCCGATGACTACAAACTGGGAGCCATAATTGACTCTCCAGCTGACATGGACACCCTTCAAAAAGGCCTTACTGAGACAGACACCTGGTGTCAAATTCATGGCCTCAAGCTAAATGCCAAAAAATGCATAGTCATCACGTTTGGGAAAAACAAAACACCCACGAATTATCACATAGGCGGCAGCCCCCTTAATACAGAAGAGGTAATAAGAGATCTGGGGACCCAGGTAGATAGTAATCTCTCCTTTGACAATCATATTGCCAAAGTAATTAGGAAATCCTTCTATGTGGCCCATCTAATTACTAAGGGGTTCACATCTAGAAATAAAGAGGTTATAGTGCCCCTCTACTCATCACTCATCAGACCCATCATAGACTACAATGCCCCATTTGGGATGTACCTCACAAGACACTTCCAACAGGTGGAAAGACCACAAAAGCACCTCACCAAGAGGATCACTGGCCTCAAACATATGTCCTATGCAGCCCAACTGAAAAACCTCTGGCTGTACTCAGAGGCATATCGCTTACTCAGAGGTGATCTCTGCCTGACTTACAAAGCCATGTCTAACTCAGAATTGATGGACATGCTCCACCTAAAGAAATCCAAGTCACTGCAAGCCATGTGCTCTAGTGAGCTAAACCTCTCCACAACAATAAATAGAACATGCTGGAGGGATAGATTCCTGTCACAGAGAATCCCCATGCTTTGGAACAAAATTCCTAACTACATTAGGCAGAGCCCCTCACTAACACTATTCAAGAGAAGCCTTGACAAGTGAATGGGTAACAGAAAATAAACCCCTAGGATCACTTCATTGGCTCTGCTTGACAGAGGCTCAGTTAATTAATCCATGGGGCGGTGAAAGCCGACACACTCTGGCTAGGCTTACAAATGCCCTCAGGCAGATAGCCTAGTATCTACCTATGAACCTATGAACCTAATACCCTACTCATGGCAGACTTTAATTACTCCTGTATACACTGGGAATCTAAAACAGCTTCAAATTTAGAGGCACAGAGATTCCTGGACTTAGTAAATAGAAACACACTTGATCAAATAGTGACTACACCCACTAGAGGCTCCAACATACTGAACCTCATGCTTACAAATATGGGAGAAAGCTGCATCTCCCTGGTAGGGTCTGACCATTCCAAATCAAGGAACTATTCCAAGGCAAATAACCTTTTATTAAGTGATGGATTGTCAAAATTCAATGCCCCTCCAAACCCAGAGAACACAACAGCCTATGTTGAATTGCTCTCATAAACTCTGTACAGCCATGTCAGGCTCCTATACCTACCAGAAGTAAGCACAGGACTAGCCCTAGAAACAAGCCATATTGGTGGCATCCCAAATTAAACAGGATGTGCAACAAAAGGAAAAAAATATGGCAAAAATCAGGAAGGTAATTCCCATAAAAATAGAAACTCTCTCATCAAAGTAAATAGGCAATTAAGAGGGCTAATTAGGTCAAAGTAAAGCCAACCTTGAGATTAAGATAGCCTCCTGGGTGAAAGATAACCATAAGGCCTTCTACAGCTATGTCAGAAACTTCAAAGGCAGCACACAGCAATGTGCTAAACTGCTGGTTAATGGTCCCACATTCACTGAGCCTGCCGATATAGCAAACCTGTTAATGGACAAATTCACTTCCAACTTTACCCCCTGTCACACCCAACCATCCCCTCAAAAATACCCTCATACATAAACCCTCCAGCTGTAACTAGGGAGCATTTACTGGCTGTACTCACTAAACCCAAGAACATGGCCTTAATGGGCTCTGATAACATCTGAGGATGCCTCCTGGATAGTCCAACATATGACTCATCAGGAATTCTGAAGCCATTATTTAGCTACAGTCTTAAAACATGTTTTGTATTACGTGAATGGAGGACTGTGACAGCCATCCCCCTTCATAAGAGAGGACTTTCAACAGAGCCTGGAAACTACAGACCCAATAGACTGACTAGTCCTATCTGCAAAGCCATGGAAAGAGATATCATTATCAGCAAGGACTTACGAGACCTTCAGACACTGGATCCATCCCAGTTTGGTTTTGGCAAAGGAAGGTCATGCTTACTGAATCTGGTGGGACTTCTTAGTAAAGGTCACTAAAGCAATGGATGAGGGGGAAATGGTGTATACTGCTGACCTAGATCTGGCTAAAGCATTTGATGCTATACCCTACTCAGGCATTGTCAATAAAACTTATTGAACTAGGAATAAACCCCTTTATAACATGCTGGATAGCTATCTGGCTCACTGATAGTACCTAGGAGGTTAACATTGGTGAGGCCACATCCACAAAGAGGCTGTCACCAGTGGAGTCCTCCAGGGCTCTGTGCTGGGCTCACCTCTCTTTGGCATCTAACTCTTGGATGTCAAAGCCAATGTGAAGGACCTTTGACTGACCAAGTTTGCAGATGATTGCAAACTGGGAGCAGTCATTGAATTCCCCAAGTTGAGAACTCCCTTCAGGAAGGTCTAACAAAGACAACCACTTGGTTCAAAGCCATGGCTTAAAACTCAGTACCAAGAAATGCATTATAGTACCTTTTGAGAAGTCTATCACCTACAATAGCAATAAAACATCGTTAAAAGTTGATTCACTAGTCAAGGATCTGAAAACACATGTAAATGGTAACTCAGCCTTTGATCAGCATGTGTCCAAGGCAGTAAGAACATCGTTCTATGTTGCTCAACTTATAAGCAAGGGCATAGCATCTAGGCCCAAAGTTGTCATCATACCACTGTATTCGACCCTCATCAGACCCATCATTAGTATAAGGCCCCCTTCGGTACGTACCTGACCAGACACATGCAGCAAATGGAGCATTTACAAAAGAATGCAGGGAGTAAATGCAATGTTCTACGTTAATCTCCTCAAAGCCCTGTCTCTTTATTCAGTATCATACAGACTTCTGAAAAGTGATCTTTGCCTGGCATACAGGGCATCCCTGGATCCTGTTTTGATGAACCTTTTGCACATCTGCAAAACAAACAGCATCAGAACTACTAGATTAAAAGACATAATTTTTACTTGTGACGTAAATAGGACATATTGGAGAGATAGATATGTTTCTCAGAGAATTCATATTCTCTGGAACAGGCTCCCCATCCATGTGATGCAGAGTTCTTCCCTATCCCTTTTTAAGTGCAACTTGGACCAGTGAATGGGTAATTGGAAATTCACCCCTGGTCTGGCTCCTATGTCTTTGATTAACAGAGATGGTCAGTGAATCCCCACCTACATAAATCAAATTTGTTGGTCACATTTGGGTTTCATGGCTAGGTTTATAAGGACCCTAGTGGTTGTTAGCCTAGTATATGCCTATATACCTATGAATTGACCCCAGAAACTACAGACCCATTAGTGTGATTAGTCTAATATAAAAAGCTATGGACTGAATTATCATGGTAATAATCAACAAAGACATTGGCAACATATAGACACAGTACCCATCCCAGTTTGATTTTTTCAAAGGAAGGTTATGCCTACTTAACCTGGTAGACTTCAGGAAGGTTGTGCCTACTTAACCTGGTAGACTTCTTTGAGAAGGTAACCAAGGCAATGGATGAGGGGAAAATGGTATAAAACACCTTCGCCAGGTCTAGGTAGGCAGTATATACCATTTTCCTTTCATCCCAGACCTGGCTAAGGTGTTCAGCACAATACCCCACTGAGGTACTTTAGACAAACTCACCGAACTTGGCATAAAATTCTTACACAACCCACTGGATGGCCAGCTGGCTCACAGATAGTCTCACAAATCCTGACTTCTTGGGTTCTACCTCCACCAAGAGGCAGGTCACCAGTAGAGTAACTCAGGGCTCCATGCTGGGCCCACTCCTTTTTGGCATCTACTTCTATGAGGTCAAGGCTAATGCCAAGGGCCTCTGGCTCAACATGTTCATTGATGACCGCAAACTGGGAGCTATAATAAATTCCCTTCATGACAGTTACATCCTGCAAGAGGGTCTAACACAAACAAGTGACTGGTGACAAAGCCACAGATTAAAACTCAGTATATTATAGTGTATTTTGGGAAAACATCTATCCAGGCAAATTTGGTAAGACATCCCTAGGAGTTAACTCAGTATTTAGAGATCTGGTAACATATGTGGGCTGTAAACTGGCCTTTGCGCAACTTGTAGCCAAGATAGGAAGAAACTCATTCTATGTTGGCCAGCTTATAAGTAAGGGCATGGCAGCCTGGTCCAAGGAAGTTATAGTACAACTCTACTAGTCCCTTATCAGACCCATCACTGAGTACAATGCCTCCTTTGGCATGTATCTGACTAGGCATACGCAACAGTTGGAATGCCTACAGAGGTTCCTCATCAAGACAATCCAGGGTGTTAACACACTGTCTTATACAGATTGCGTTGGAGCCCTGTCTCTATACACGATTTCCTACAAGTTGTTGAGAGGTGATCCATGTTTGGCATATAAAGCATCCTTAGATCCAGCCCTGATGGAGCTTTTGCACATCCACAAAGCAATCAGCATCAGAAACACTAGATCTAGGGATTTCAGCTTTGCTTGGAAGATAAATAGAACATGCTGTTGAGACAGATATGTGACTCAAAGGATCTCCATGGTCTGGAACAGGTTTCTCACCCATGTGAAGTGGAGTCCATCCCTAGCCCTATTCAAATGTAACCTTGACCACTGGATGGGAAATCACAGATTCATCTTTAGGTTGGCTCCCATGTTTCTTATAGACACAGGTTGACAGTAAACATTCCTTAACATTGGATGGGTAATCATTAATTCATCCTCAGGCTGGCCTCCCATGTCTCTTATAGACAGAGGCTGGCAGTAAACATTCCATAACTAATATACCCCCTACATAACTTTTTAGCAACATCCTAACAAACATATCCCTCCCAATTAAGACATAAAAGTTACAAGGGGATGCAATCCTTGATCAAACCTTGTCATCACAATGAACAAAACACCCTGGAGGGATAGGTTCCTGACCCAGAGACTCCCCATACTCTGGAATAGACTGCCCATATATGTCAAGCAGAGCGCTTCCTTGGCCCTCTTCAAAAGGAACCTTGATGACTGGATGGGAAATAGGAAATTTTACCCCAGGGATCATGTCAATCGCCCTGCTAGACAGGGGTCTAGGGAAGTAAATATTGTGGGAAGAAATAGCCTGGGAATTGTTATGGCTAGGCTTGTATAGGCCCTAGGGCTGATAGCCTAGTACCAACCTATGAACCTATGAATTGGGTTGGGTTGTATGGCTAGGCTTAAAAAGGCCCTGGTGGTGCTGGCCTAGTATATACCTATGACCCTGAGAGATGTAATATTAGCATCCAGTAAGTTTGTGGTATGAATTGAGTAAAGCTGCATTCCTGTTATGGGCAGCATTGATATATGAAACTAATGGACTATTCACAATATATTTTGTATAAATTGTACATGTTATGGACTCTAGTTTTAAAGCTTTTTTTTTGGTCTCTACACTATGTACATTATTACACGGACAAAGCAAAGTATATCTTATCCTGTTAGTAGTACAGTTATATATGACCTTACATTGAAAAACTTGATGATTTTAATAAAGTAAGATCCTTGTATTATGTCACTATACTAGACAAAGTTCACACACTAAGTATCCCTGAAGGACAATCCAGGACCATCCTAAGATCATAAAAATAATAAAATAGCTATGCACTAACACATCTCCTGTATTAATGCTCCTTGGAAAAAAAAAGTATAGCAAAACTTCCTTTTAGGACCATACCATTGCTAGCTGTGTCCCAGTAGTTTCAAATTATTTTAGTAAGTTCAATAGAAACAGCACTGCATTCAAACACAAAATGCATGCCATTAATATTATATTTAATGTCTAGCTAATATAATGAAGGTAATTATAACATTCTTTATGGTACTGCATATTTGCATCTTACAATAATTCTCTCCTATTAAAGCCATATACTTTTCAATATGCTCACTGTTTGTACAAAATGTCATACTTTCAGTTTTGAATATAGGTGTTAAGGTATATGATGATTAAGAAAATGATCCCATTTACTACAGGCTTCACATGCTCTTAAGTATTTCCTATAGCAAAGACAACTTAGTTGTTTTGGGTGGATGAAAACTCTTGCCCAACAAAAATAAAATACTTATGTCTTAAACATAACATCAGTGACACAGCATTTTATGTTCATTAGATAATATCAAATCTAAATAATGAAAACTTAAAATTACCCTCTATGTCATGGATAAAAGAATAACATTTCTCTACCGAGCCAATACAAATAAAGAATAAATTGTCAGTGTAACATAATATCTGATAATGTTACTCGTAATATTTATGCACATAAATAAAATGCATTTCAAATAGCCCTTTTAATAGGGTAACATATAAGTGGGCAAAAGAAATGAGCATATGTCCCCATACTACTGGCTTTATGTCAGATTATCAAGTTTCCGGAAATGCAAAGTATTTATATGGAGATCACAGTACAAGTGGGATCAGGGAAATTACCCTTTTTTCCAATGTAAAGTGATCTCAGAGTTGGTATGTATAAATTGCATGGGGTATGGGGGTGCAGGGGGGCTTGCCCCACATTCAAAAAATGTAGATTTTGGTCGTTTTATTTTGTTTGAGTTTTTGGAAAGGTGAACATAAACCCGTACTATCACAGAGCTAAATCAAAAATGTTTCCATGTGTATTTTATAATTAATTATGTCATTGAGGAGCTTGTAGCATATCTCTATATACTGTGAAATATTCATAACAATGTTTACCAGTTTGTTTGTTAGCTTTACAATAATATTATTATACAGTAATTCCTTCAAAGCAGCCCATTCCGTTTTAATGAAAATGAACCTGATTTGCTCTCTGTTCTTCATATATAGCTAGTAAACCTCAACAAATACTGACTCCATGACTTGGCATTGTTAAAAGCAGCAGCAACATAAATTTTAAGTGTAAGAATCAAAGTTCTGAGAGAGAGAGAGAGAGAGAGATACAATGACTATTGAAGTGCATCCCAGATTCATCTGAATTGCAAGGAAAAAGATATCCCCCGGGATTCAATAAACTCTGTGTAAGCTTTGTGCAGAGCTTATATGGCATTTACATGTTTGCACGATGGTGAGCGACAAGCGGCAGTATGTAATGCATATTAATAAGGCTCAGCACGCCTAAGGTATGTTTTGTGGCTTGCAACAGTGTTGCTGGCAGCAAAACCTCATAAGTGAACATAGATAGCAATTCACCTGGCCAGGGCATTTCACATACTACCCCCATGGCCATTCTTGACAAACTCAAGAGATTAGGTACAAACTCATATATCACCTGGTGGATAGCCAACTGCCTCACAGATATGACCCATGAAGGTAGAAGTGGGGAGTCCACCTCTACAAAGAGGTCAGTAACAAGTGGAGTTTCTCAGAGATCTGTCCTAGGGCCACTCTTTTTTGCCACTTACTTCTCTGAAATCAAGGCCAATGTCAATGTTCTCTGGCTGACTACATTTACAGATGATTGCAAATTAGGAGCTGTCATTGAATCCCACACTGACACAAATGTTCTCCAGGAATGGTTGACACAGACAAACAGCTGGTGTCAGAGCCATGGAATAAAACTAAATGACAAGAAATACATAATAGTATCTGTCAGGAAACCATCCATCCCTGGTAACTATCATATTGACAACACACCCCTTACAGTTGACCCAGTAGTCATGGACACACATAGACAGTAATCTAGCCTTTGACCATCACATGTCTTCAGTAGTGAATAAATCATTCTATGTTGTACAACTTATAAACAAAGTTATGGCATCTAGCTCCAAGGAAATGATTGCCTCACTATATTCCATATTCATTAGGCATATCATTGAGTACAATTCTCCCTTTGCTATGCACCTAACCAGGCATATCCAACAATTGGAGCATCCACAGAAGTTTCTCACTAAAAGAATACAGGGTGTAAGTAAAATGTCCTATGCAAACTGCCTCAAGGCCATATCCCTATATTCTGTCTTGTACAGGCTTTTGGGGGGAGATCTATGTCTGGCATAAGGGCATTGGCAGACCCCCAGCCTGATGGACCTCCTGCATATCCACAAAACAAACAGCACAAGAATTACCCATTCTAAAGACTTAATCCTTGCTTGTGATATAAATAGGACCTACTGGAGAGACAAATATGTATCCCAGAGGCTACCCCATCTCTGGAACAATCCATGTAAAGCAGTGTTCCTCCCTAACCCAATTCAATAGCAACTTAGACAGTTGGATGGGGAACAGGAAATTCATCCCTGGTTTGGGACCTATGTCTCTAATGGACACAAGAAACCTATAAATGGTTCATCTCCCAGGCCTCTGCTTGTAAGTGTTTCATCTCCCAACCCCTGCTTACATTTATCAAGGGTATCAGAACTTCTCAGAGATTTGTGATGCATGGCTAGGCTTAAAAAGTGCCTTGTGGTCATTAGTCTAGTAAACACCTATGAACCAATTGTTGTTCCATATCATCAGTCATGTATATTTCCCAGAAAGAATACCTACGCATGGCCAATAAGCTGTGTGACAGCCCACTGTGACAAAGGTTGTACACTTCAGTTGCACATCATTGGAAGATGTGTATAGAGGTACATAAAGAAGGGTGCATTGTGCACAGTTATGGGTGTAATGAAGTCGGGGAACCATGAACTTATTATGGCCTCTGATGTGTATGTCCTTCACATACCCAGAACTTGTGTTACATTCAAAGGAGTAGTCTGCACTGTGACCACATGCTGGTGGATGTACCACTTATCCTATGCTCCAGGATACAGGTCACACACCTACAGGTCTGATTATAGGGTATGATGTCCACATTATACTCGGGTGGTGCATCTGTTTCCTGATTCAACAATCCCTGAATGTGTCTCGTCAGTGCAGGTGTTATCATGGCTGTGGCAGCAGTCTCTGGTATGTGTTGATACTGTCTGTATTGTACTAATATCACAGTTGGAATCAATAATTGCACACAAGCTGTAGTCCTTCAGGCAGCTGTTTGGACACAGCATCCATATGTCATCTGTGATGTCTATCACTGAACTAATGGGCATAAAAGGGCCTAGGAGACACTCTTGATGTCCGACCTGATCACTGGACCTGAGATTTATGTCACGTTACACATTTGAACATAGTGTGATGCCATGTATGTCATACACTGGTCTATCCATTTGGTGATATATTTATTTATGGCCATATATGACAGTCTTGATTGAATACCTTAGTGTGGATTTTTGTCAAATGCCTTGACCTGTTCAAGTTCCACACAATGATACTGTTGCCATCATGCATGCCCTCGATGACCTCTTTGAGGACATCTATCAAATGTAATGGACCTGATGCAGAAGTAACAACTCACACAGGTCTGTTGCACACACCTGGAATATTACTAGTGTACATGTAGAGGAGGAGGTCCATGATGACATGTTGGTCTGCCTCACAGTTGAATAGAGTCAGGATGCATGCATGCATTAGGTGTTGTCCCCCAACTCAGGTGGATGCATGTTGATGTACATCCTTGTATGGGAACATAGGCCATATGGGTGTGTTGAACTGTGTATTCAACCATACCAGGAAAGTGTATATGCTGGGTCATGCCATAGGTGATCTGTGATGTTGTCAGAGCACATTGATTCTGTGTGATAGGCCTGGATGAAGGTAAAATGGTGCATATTGTGATCTGGCCTGGGGTTTTGATACAATCACACATGCAGGGATCATTGAGAAAAAACTCAAAGCTGGGCATTAAACCTTACATCAATTGATGGGTAAACAATTGCATCACTGACAGAACACATCATATGAATGTTGGTGAATCAACCTGTACCAGTACAACTGTCACCACTGGCAAACCCCAGAGAATTGTCTTCGGCCCTTCACTGTTTGAATTGTATTTCTTGGCAGTTCAAGCTAACGCATATGGCTTTTGCCTTACCAAGTTTACTGATTCTTGCATATTGTGTGCAATCATTGCATCTACCAATGTTGATAACATAGTACAGGAAGAGCTAACACAAACAGTTGAATGGTGACAAAGGCATATGATCTACAAATGAATGCAGAAATGTGTGTTTGTAATGTTGTCTGTCTGAAAAGTGTTGACAGCCATCCTGCTATGCAGAAATCCAGTTATGCAAGCACTGGGAACACATTTAGATAGCAATCTGAACTTTGACCATCAACTGTCCACACTGCTATTGATATCCTATGTTGTGCAAATCCTAAGTCACATCATCATGCTGATATCTTAGGATTGTATGACAGCACTGTAGTCAAACATCCTTACACTATTAATAGCGTATAATGCTCTTTCTTACATGTACCTCACCAGACACATATAGCAGCTCGAGAGACCACAGGGCTTTCTCAGCAAGATAACATAGGGCCTACACTGTATGCCATGATGTATGTGGATAGACTGAAAGCCATCTCACTGTAAACTTTATTTTATAGGATGAATTAACTTCTGCCAGACCCTGCTCTGATGGGAGTACCGCATATCCAAAAATGTGATATGGCTGAAGACATCAGCAGTGTCTGTTGAGCAGAAGATGACAGTGTCCCACATGCTAGTGTAAAATGCTCTCTGCAATCTGAATCAGCCACTCACACCCACACACACACACACACACACACACACACACACACACACACACACACACACACACACACACACAGATGAAGTTGACTGCAGTGGGACTAGAACCCCTACCTAGCTAAGTACACAGCACTTTACACAGGCGCCACAGCTTAAGTCTGACTTGGTGTGCACCAGACAGCCCTTTATAGCTGATGATATCAACAGTGTCAGCTGTGGAGAAGATAACAATATCCCACATGCTGGTGTAAAATGCTCTCTGTAATGACAAGCAACAGCTCACACACACACACACACACACACACACACACACACACACACACACACACACACACACACACACACACACACACACACACACACAAACACACACACACACACACACAGATGACTGCAGTGAGAATAGAACCCCTACCTATTTAAGTACTTGAGAGTCACAGCTCAAGTCTGACTTATACAGGAGTGCAGGTGGACTTATAGTAGATGACATCGGCAGGTCATATGTGAGACAAGAGGTTGGTAGGACTGTATGAAATGGATGTGTAGCCTTGAGCAAGTATAAAAATGCTAGCAATCCATGTAATTGGAGAAATAATTGTAGGATACACACATCTGGTCTGCTGTCTAGACACAAACTCACTTGACTTCAGTAAGAACAGAACCCCTGCCTATGTAAGTAGGCAGACTACAGAACACTGTGCTTAACACAAGTGCCACAGCTCAAGTCTGATTTATACAGGAGTGCAGGTGAACTTATAGTAGATTACATCAGCAGGTCATGTGGGGAACAAGAGATTGGGAAGCCTGTTTGAAATAGATGTGTAGGCATGAGCAAGTATCAAAATACTGGCAATCCATGTAACTGGAGAAGTAAATATAGGATACACATATCTGCTCTGCAGTCTGGAGACACACACACACACACACACACACACACACACACACACACACACACACACACACACACACATGCACACACGCACACACTAACACACGCACACACACGCACACACACACACACACACACACACACACACACACAGTTAAATGCAGTGAGAACAGAACCCCGACCTATCTAAGTGCGCAGACTACAGAACACAGTATGTTACATAAGCACCACAAAGCAAGTCTGTTTAATACAAGACTACAGGTGAACTTATAGTAGATGACATGAGCAGGCCATGTGGTTAACAACAGGTTGTGAGGCCTGCATAGGCACATAGCTTCATATGTTCATATACTGCTACCAGTATAATTGCACTAGGGTCTTTAGAAGCCTAGGTATGTAAAAACAGAAGTATCATTATTAAGTGTAGTTGGATGGTCATTTTTAACAAAAAATCTTTGTGAGCAGAACCAACTGGACCTGCCCATGAGGGACATAGGTTGCAGCCCCAGAGGTGACTTTACAATCACCCAATCAGTAGTCAAGGTTGCACTTGAACAGGGTCATTGAGGAGCACTGCTTCACATACAGGGGAACCTATTACAGAGTAGTGTGAATCATTATGGGGTATATCTGTCTCCCTGGCATGTTCTGCTTATGTCAAAGGCTAGGTTGAGAACCCTGGGGAAAATTATAGTTGTCTCATTTGAATTGCAGATGTCCAGCATTTACAGAAGGCGAGCTCTGAGACTGCTCTGCAGGGCTGCCATAGATCAACTTACAGCAGCCTGCATGATACTGAGTACAGTGATAAGTATGTCAGTCTTTTCATGTATGTCATGTTTGGAGGCCTGGGAGTTTCCCAGGTACAGCATATACACTTTAAAATCACCAAACTACAAAAAAAACCCCCAAAAAAACCCACCAAATAGCTTCAACACAGGAGCCACAAACACCAAAGATGTATTTCAACATTCAGTTTATTCTGGTACCTTAGCCTTTCACCTTCTGGGAATCTCAGGCAGAACCCTGTGTTCTCTCCAATTGCTGCATGTCAGAGAGATGTGAGCATTGTACTCCATTATTGGTGTGATAAGGGCAGAGTACAAGAGTGATATGACTACCCTGGTCTTGGATGTAATGTTCATATATATATGATGTGCTTAATGCAGATTGTGTGTGTCACCACTATGGGCACATAGTGATGAAAGTGTAGATTGTTATCAATATGTGTTCCCAAGTCTCACAGCACTGTGTTTGAGCTTAGGGGGTGCTATATATATTATAGGTTGCAGGTTTACTTAATTGACAAAGGTGACAAAGAGATTGTGCCTATTGAACCTTGTGGACTTCTTTGATACTGACCCCAAAGACCTGTGTGAAGGCTGCCAGCCCAGCCAGCTAGAATTTTGTGAATGATTATATGCCATTTGTGATTAGTAATATGATTTGTATGCTTGCCTTAGAAATGTAAGAAAACTATATCTTCTGTACTGAGCTTCAAGATTGTAACCACAGGGCACCCTGCTGGAAAAGAGCAGAAATGTGTATAAACTACATGCCTATGTAAATGTATGTGTTGATGGTAAATGCTGGAATATACAGAGTTAATTTGCTAACTCTAAGAAAATAAGTAAAGAGTTATACGATTGTGTTTACCACAGCTAGAAGACAGAATGTCTGCAGCTAGAATTTCTTTCTATTGTCTTTAAGACAGAAATAATTACTAGGTTTAAAATGTAAAAGTGTTAATTGTTTTATGGCTTCCAGTTTCAGGCATGCTTCTAAGAGATAAGTGTCATCTCCTAAGAGATAAGCATTTTTCTTAGAGAAATGTTAAATTCTTTTGGTATTTGTTTAGCCTGGGAACTAGATGCAGGTGTCAAATAGTGGTCATCTAGCTAACCCAGCAGAAATGTCTATTATTAATTTAAGAACTATCTTAGAGAGAAAGTCAGTGCATTTTGTATCTTGTTCTGGACCTGTACACATCCATCCAGGACTTATCATCTGTATTTGTTTGCTCTGTAACTAATATTAAGATCATAGTGTCTCTCTTTGAGATAGATAGGAATTTAGTAAGATCAGTCTAGATGTTTTCTATATTTCTGTGAGATTGTCCTACAGTGTTGTTTTAAAATATTTCCTGAGATTCTGAACTCTATTGTCACTGTGTTGAGTTAGTGAGTATTGTCTTGTTCTGTTATTATTTATTATTAAATATATTTAAACATTTTAATTGTGGCTAGTTTTGTTTAGAAATATTTAAGCTCTTATAGTACTCACATATGTATTTGGTGATACTGCATAGGCCACTCCTAAATAGCCTTAAAAGTTCTGGTCACACATCATTTGGATGACAGTAACATTACACAGTAGAATTGGTCACCCTTTGTGAAGGGCCTTATAATAGCTGATAAGGGTGGTTGGTGGCAGGTGGTATTACTGTATAGTCTGGACAGAAGGGGGCACAGCTAGTGAACCTGTGCCAGCCTTCCCCAGGAGTGTTTGTGTGTTTGTATATAAATCAAATCTCAAAGTGTGTATGTGTGTGTGTGTGTGTGTGTGTGTGTGTGTGTGTGTGTGTGTGTGTGTGTGTGTGTGTGTGTGTGTGTGTGTGTGTGTGTGTGTGTCAGCTACTTGGGCAGGGACATGAAGCACTGGTTGGACAGAGAGGGTGCTGGAGATTTTGGCTTCACCACTCAGCTGAGATCTTAACCCTATAGCTGTGCCAGTGAGGAGACTTATTGGGGATCTGGAGAGAGAGAGAGAGAGAGAGAGAGAGAGAGAGAGACCAGCCCCAGACTGACTGTGATCTCTGTGTGCTCTTAAGTGAATTGTACTTTACTGTGTGTGTACTTGTCATCCTCCCAATGTGCACATCCCTCACTGGTGCTAGGGGTGAGGATTGAGGCTCCTTGATTACTGGGCCAGTGCAGGGGCATCAAAACCTGGATGACAGATATCAGGAAATAACGCCTATGTTTAGCTATCCAAGGCCTTTGACAATATCCCCCATTCATGTCGTATAGTGAAAATGTCCCATTTGGGAATTAAGCATACAGTACTAGCTGGATAGGCAACTGGCTCACCAACAGAACACACACTCTCAAAGTTGAGACTGCATCTCCACCACTAGCCCCCTCACCAGTGGAATACTGCAGGGATCTGTGCTGAGCCATCAATGGTGTGGAAACTACTTCCCTGAAGTACAGCCAACAGTAGGTTGCCTGTGGTTTACCATGTTTGCAGATAACTGTTAATTGGACACACTCATATAGATTCATCCAATGATGGTAACATCTTACAGAAGGGACTGACATAGACAAATGACTGGTGCCAAACTCACATACTGAACTTTACAGCAAGCAATGCCTCATTGTCCTCTTTGGCAATGAAGTACCCCTGGTATTTATGATATAGAAAGCACCTCTCTCAGCTCAAGCACAGTGTGGTGAGACTTGCGAACACATGTTCATAGCAATCTACATTTTCATCACTATGTGTCCATAGTGGAGAGACACACATTCTGCATTGCACACATCATACATAAGGACACCACATTCAAGACCAGGGAGGTCATAGCTCTGTTGTACTACACACTTATCAGACCACAAATTGAGTACAAGGCTTCCTTCTGTCTGTAACTCACCAGACAATTGCAGCAATTGGAGAAAAAAATAGAGGATTGTGACTGGGAGAATGCAGAGCCTTCAAACATCATATACATGGAAAGACTACAAGACCTGTCACTGCACCCAATTTCCTTCAAGCTGCTGAGAGGTGATCTCTGCCTGACCTACAGAGAAGTCACAGTCCCTGCCCTATTGGAAATGCTGGGCATCTGCAAATCAAATGGGATAGGAATAACTTGGGCCAGGGTTCTGAACCCAACCTGTGACATAAACAGAACATGCAGGGGACACAGACATATCCCCACAAGATATATCCCCCAGTGGCTCATACTCCTCTGTAATAGACTCCCACTGCATGTGAAGCAGTGCTTCTCAATGGGCCTGTTCAAGTGCAACCTTCACTACTGGTTGGGTGATTGTAAAGTCACCTCTGGGCTGGCAACTATGTCTCTCAGAGACAGGCAAATTGCTGCTGCTCACAAAATTGCTCTGTTAACAACAACCATCTAAATATGCTTAATAAGGGTATTTGTGTTTTTACAAATCTAGGCTTCTATTGCCTCATGTATACATACCTCTCAACTGTACAAATGTTTGCAGAATGTTCAGATTTTTGCCTCATATTTTTGGTCCATTTTTCATAAAATTGTGGTTTTGTGGCAAATTAGTAGCAAATCATTAAAGATTGAAGTTAGAAAATAATGACAGACATTTGAGTTTCAGACTTCATATCCTTCAAAAAAAATCATTGTAATGCAAAACCTGTTATTCTATCAACTTTTTAAATTTTCAAGAGCAATATTTACAGTGTCCCTATTTTTAGTCCTTTGTCCTACTTGTATTTATGGCTTTGTCCAGATTTCTTGGTCTAAGAGGCTGAGAGGTATGAATTACTGACAACTATGTGCTCATAAAAATTCAAATACAATATGTGAGAGATGCAACTATAAAATAAATCTGGACTAAATGCTCTCTCTCTCTCTCAGGTAACAACAAACCAGATATCAAACTGGTTGTCAACACACACACTTAACCTCCTCAACATACCTAGTGTACAACACATAACCCCACATGCATAGAGGTAGTCATTAGAAGCTTACCAAAAGAGCAGAAACCTTGCAAATACAAACCTGCACACATTACAGTCCCAATGGAACCCACTAGACATAAAAACAAATGTATTATGGTGTCAGGCATTAAGCCCTTAAGGCAAAACACCTGAAAACCAGTGTCTTGGTCATAGGCAATCCATAGTGAGACACACAGATATCACCCTCACCATGTTTTACAAGGAGAAAATCATGGTCAGCTGCCTGTCATGTGCCATGATACGCAAAGATATGCACTCACTCAAGTCTGTCAACAACAAGCACAGTTACACCTCTGCCATACTCCATGTTGAAGTTAATGACTTGAGACATACCTCGCTGGTGTATATGAAGAGAGATATGACTGAACTCTCAGATTATCTGTTCCAGACAGTTATGTCTGTAGCATTAAGCAGAATTCTACCTTCACTCAGGATGATGCCTCAACACTAACATAATAATTATCAACTTCAACAATTGGCTTAATTACTGGTGTCAGTCCAGTGGGCTCCAGTATTTGTCAGCCTGGGATGATATGGTCAATACACCACATTTCTTGTCCAGGGACAGTCTTCATCTGTCACCTTTTGCCTTTCAGTTACTGGCCAAGGTACTTGCCTCCCCCATAGTGCCTTTTTTAGGCAATATCATAAGAACAAAATTCCTGATGTAAAAATATCCTCAAAAGACAAACTCTGTGTTATGCTACTTAATGCTAGGAGTGTATATCAGGAACTACACTGAATGGAGGTACTACTTATTGGGAAAATGTTGATGTCTGTGCAGTCACAGAGACATGGTTTAGGGCCACAGCGAGTACTGCGGCCATGAAAGGCTATAATGCCTTCCACTCATTCAGGCTGCAAAATGAATGTGAAAGAACAAAGGAGGAGGTGTATCCATCTTTATGAAAGTCAAATGCACCTCAAGACTGGTTAAGCATCACGACTCCCTAGAGTTACTCCAAGTCCAACTAACAGTAGGAAAGACCCCCCCTCCACATCATTGTTAGCTACAGGTCCACCAACATGAACCATGAAAACCACACAGTGCCTTCCTGGACCTACTTGAGTCACTCATAATACAGCCAAACACCTTAAGCATGCATGACTTTAACTATTCTTCCATTGATTAGGATACATATGTGAGCTCAAACACATTCACCCTAAGGTTCCTGCACTTTGTAAACACAAATTCTCTGGAACAGGTAGTCCACAACCCCACAAGGAGATGGAATGTCCTTGACCTACTACTGACAAACAAGGGAGATCGCTGCACCACCCCATGTGTGAGACTCTCCCTGGTAAGGTCTCACCATAAATCAGTCACGTTCAATGTAACAATCATTCCTGCCACCCCCTTAGGATGTAAAAGTTTGAAAAGTTTATGCAAAGCAAACTATAGACTCTTATGCAATGGTATACTTAGTATTAAATCTCCTACCACCACTGACAGTAAAGACTCCTATGTAGAAGTGTACACAAATGCCCTGTATAGCCATACCATTAAGGATCAAAACTTGCTCACAAAAAAACAAGCCACCCTCATGGAGAGCTAGCATAAATAGATTATACAACATGAGAAAGAAACTGATGTTCAGGAATTAGAGGGAACAGTCTCAGCAGAAGGACACCCTCCATAACTTGAACAAGCAAATAAGACATCTTGTAAAGTCCTCTAAAGCTAACTACAAAACTAAATTAGCACCCATAGCTAAAGATTATCACAAATATTTTTTTAGCTATGTCTGTAATGTAAAAAGGAAGGTCCAGCTTTGCACTGAATTCATAGTGGAAGGTACCAGTCATACTAATCCTGAGGACATTGCCAACCTGTTAGCAGACATGTTTGGTAAAAAGTTCACACCCCTGGCTCCAGCAATCATATCCCAAAGCATACCTGTCACCAGTTCTCTACCTATTATCTCCAAAGAACAGGGCATAAACGCACTTGCCAAGGCAAAAACACAGCCTCTATGTGACCAGATAACACCCCAGGCTGTTTATTAAATGGGGGAAAGCAAGAGTTAATGGAACCACTGTGTACTCTCTTCAACCACAATCTAAGTACTGGCTTTGTTCTGAAAGAGTGGAAAATAGCAACTGTACTCCACTTGCACAGAGGGGGTCCCTCAACTGACCCGGGGAATTACAGACCTATAAGCCTGACCAGCCTTGTATGTAAAGCCATGGAGAGGATCATCTTGGACCTTATCAACATGTACATTGATGACCTTCAAACTCTTGAACCGACCCATTGGTTGTTAAAACTAATGGAATTATTCAAGAGTGTCACCAAAGCCCAGGATGAAGGCAAATCAGTACATGCTGTCTATCTCAACTTGGCCAAGGGCTTTGTCACAATCTCCCATTCAGACATCCATGAGAAACTCACCCAGCTGGGGATAAACCCATACGTCATTAGACAGATAGCCAACTGGCTTACCAACAGAATGCGTATAGTTATACTTGGGGATTCCATCTCTACCAGCAGACCTGTTATCAGTGGTGTTCCACAAGGGTCTGTGCTGGGCCTCCTACTGTTTGAAATCTATTTCTCAGAAATGCAGGAGATAACAGATGACCTGTGGCTCACCAGGTTTGCTGATGACTGCAAACTGTGTGCAATCATTGAATCCCCAAACAATGTCAACATACTACAAAATGGGCTTACATACATAAATAATTGTTGCCAAAGACACATAATTAAACTTAATTCAAAAAACATGAATCATTATCCCTTTTGGCAAAGGAAAGGTACCTGCAAATTCAACTATTAATAATACCCTGTAAGTTCCAACACAATGATGAAAGATTTGGGAATGCAGGTTGATAGTTATGTCAGCTTTGATCATCATATGTCCACAGTGGTAAGGAAGGCCTTTTAAGTTGCACACCTCATAAGTAAGGCCATAGAATCCAAGACTAAGGATGTTATCAATCCACTGTAATCATCCCTCATCAGACCAGTAATAGAGTATAATGCTCCCTTTTGCATGTACCTCAACAGACACCTGCAGCAGCTGGAGAGATCTAAGAAGTTTCTCACTAAGAAAATCCAGGGACTTCAACACATGATCTACAT
The DNA here is from genome assembly GCF_019279795.1 of Protopterus annectens. Classification (NCBI taxonomy): domain Eukaryota; kingdom Metazoa; phylum Chordata; order Ceratodontiformes; family Protopteridae; genus Protopterus; species Protopterus annectens. Next base: position 83,117,417 of record NC_056727.1, on the reverse strand, counting down.
GGACAGACTGAAGGCCCTTTCACTGTGCTCTGTATCATATAGACTGCTGAGAAGGGACTTGTGCCTGGACTACAGAGCACTCTCGAACCCTGCCTTAATAGAAATGTTGCACCTCCACAAATCAAATGGGACAAGACTCACTCACTGTAGGGACCTTAGCCTAGCCTGCAACATCAACAGGACATGCTGGAGAGACAGTTATGTCTCCCAGAGATTGCCACTGCTATGGCACAAACTCCCAGTTCATGAAAAACTGAGCTCCTCAATAATCCTATTTAAACATAACTTGGCAAATTGGATGGGAAATCATAAAATTATCCAGGGATTTCACCGAAGTTACTCTTAGGCAGGGGCAACCAGTGCTGATCATGGATTCGCAAATATGGACTACATATCTTGGTCTATAAGGTAACAATGGTTGAACTTCACTAGGCTTGAAAAGGCCTTAGGGTCATTGGCCTAGTAATCTCCTATGAACCTATTAACCTAGGGCCATTATGGTAGTAGCCTGGTATGAACCTATGAAGCTATGATCCTATGCAGGCCTGCCAACATCTTGTCTCAGATAGAACAGTCAACTAATTAGCTGCAGCAAACCAGTAGGAACACTGTTACAATACGCAAAAAAAAAAAGAAGTTCACAGTAGTAGAAATGCTTAATTTATTAAACAAGATAAAAGCTTTTGGATACACCCATTGATAACTGAGGAAGGGTATATCCCGAAAGCTTCTATCTTGTTTAATAAATTAAGCATTTCTACTACTGTGAACTTCTTTTTTTCGAACATCTTGTCTCACACATGTCCTGCTGATGTCATGTATTATAAGTTCAGCTGCAGTCTTGCAAAAGTCAGACTTGTGCTGTGGCACTTGTGTTAAATACTGTGTTCTGTAGTCTATGTAGTTAGATAGGTAGGGTTCTATTCTTACTGCAGTCAACTGTGTGTGTGTGTGTGTGTGTGTGTGTGTGTGTGTGTGTGTGTGTGTGTGTGTGTGTGTGTGTGTGTGTGTGTGTGTGTGTGTGTGTGTGTGTGTGTGTGTGTGTGTGTGTGTGTGTGTGTGTGTGTGCTCTTGCCTGACATTACACAAAACCTTTTGCCATAGCATGTGAAACACTGTTATTACCGTATTCTCAACAGACATTGCTGATGTCATCCACTATATCAGACGTTTGAATATGCAGTCATCCCACCAGGGCATGGTCAGACATCACGTCATCCTATACAAGACAGATTTCAGTGATATGGCTTTTAATTTATCCACATACATCATGACATGGTTTGTAGGCCGTGTGTTATCTTGCTGAGAAAGCCCTGTGGTCTCTCCAGCTGCTGCATGTGTCTGTTGAGGTACATGCAAAAGAGAGCATTATACTATATTACTGTTCTGATGAGGTTTGACTACAGTGCTGTCATAAATCCTAAGATCTGAACATGATGGCATGACTTATGATGTGCATCATACATTTGTCCTTGAAAATCATTAAAGAAAGAAGTTAGAAAGTAATGACACTCATTGTAGTTTTTGACTTCACAACCCTTACAAGAGCATTCACTATACAGTTGTGAAATTTTGATACTATCAATTGTCTAACTTTCCAGGCCAATATAAGTCAAGGGTACAATGAGCAGTTCAACAACACAAAAGCAGATATACTAATTACTGAAAGTTAGGTACGCACACTGAGCATCAGATACAGCTTTTGTATTATCCCTGAATCCAAAAGGTAGAAAACAGGGATATGGTACAGTTATCATCACTTACACAGGGTATTGTGTGGGGGTCATTACAGAGATAAGTTAGGAAGTAATGATACACATTGCAGTTTCTGATTTCACAACCCTTACAAGGGCATTCACTGTACAGTTGTCAACTTTTGATACTATCAACTGTCTAACATTCTAAGGCCATTATAAGTCAAAGGTACAATGAGCAATTCAACAACAAAAATGCAGATATATTAAGCACTAAGTTAGTTCCACACTCTGAGCATCAGACACAGATTTTGTATCCCTGAATCCAAAGGATAGAAAACAAGGATATGGCACAATTATCATCACTTGCACAGGGTGTTTTGTGTGTGTGTGTGTGTGTGTGTGTGTGTGTGTGTGTGTGTGTGTGTGTGTGTGTGTGTGTGTGTGTATGTGTACATGTTTGTGTGGGGGGAGGGGCAGGAACCCTAGGCTGACACAAAATGTAAGTAAGTGTGTGTGAGTAAGAAGGAGAAGAAGGCAGACATTGGAATAAAACAACAAATGGTGAGTGAGCAAGATGAGTAATTGTTGTGTGTGTGTGTGTATCTGTAGGGGTCCTCCAGCTGAAATTGGTGTGTGAGTATCTGCATGAACACAGCCCAGGTCTATGCTAGCTCTACATCTTGGTCTGTTAGACAAATATAAGCCATGCACGGTAGAGGTGGCAGTTCATTGTTGTCATCCCTGACCATGAGAATTGACTCTGCTAGAAGTTGAACTAACACCTCCACACCCAAGGTCAGATGCAGTGCTGCTACCTGAATGTGATCAATGTCTGCTGAATGAGCTCTCTTCATGGGGACTCCCAGGACCATGACCCCCATGACCTGTCACGTCTGTGTGTGGATAGCACACTCACTGATGGAGCAGTGGAAGCACTGCCACTATGGGAGTATGATCGAGCATGGCCATGTTTACTGACAGCAGATGTGGCTAACCTATGCCCATGAGTAAGCCGTTCCCCTCCCAGCAGACCTTCCATCACAGACACTGTTCATTCCATGACAGACACCCCTCGGTCCATCACAGACACCCTTTGTTCCAACATGTCATTCATCCGATACAGTAAATCTGCAACATGGTGGAGGAAGTCACGCATGTCAGACTGTGCCACATCCACAACCATGAACATTTGTCTGAAGCACCTATGGGAATGTGTCTGTGCCTCCATGACAGCCCTAAACATATGTTGAGTGGCATGGGAAGTGACACCTACACCAGGTGGAGGAGGGACAGCAAGCCCCCTCCAAACACCCCTATCAATCCTCCTGTGGGGCACCTCGCCCACACTTTGGCTATAGACAGACTCAACAGACATTGAAGCCACAGTAGCCACACTTTCCCGATCAATGTCCTTCCCCTCTACCTGTGGGCTCACTGGACTGGGTAGGTGTAGGCCTACTGGCTGTGTCCGAAGGAAATGCAGATGATGGCTGTTTGTCAACCTCATTGTCAGATTCAACCTTTGCACCCCCAGACTGTGCCTCACTTTGGCCACCATCATCATCAGAGTCTGCTGATTCACTGACATCAGGTGGCACAGGGCCACAGAACAGACCTAATAATAACTCCATTATCCTTTCTGTTTTATGGCCATGTTGCTGCCTCATCCTGCTTTGACAAAATCTGCAGATACAGCCTTCACCAACTGTTCAGGTATGCCGTTTCACTTGTCAACTAGATATTGTAGAGTATCTAATACTCTAACCTGAAATCAAATAAACCCTCCATTATGTCTTATTAGAAAACATTTCCAATAATTTGTAAATTACAGGCATTTACTGATGCCTTGATCACATCTCCCCATTTTCTAATTATCTGATGTACAAAGAAACTCTTGCAACATTCCTTTACATCGTTTGTGGTCACAGATTATTTTGAGACAGTTCAAAGACAACATCCCCTTTTCTACCACTCGTAATCTACATAAATAACCTGATGTTTTTAGATACTTAGCAGTTGTAAAGACTGCTTCTTACTCTTTACAAAAATGAACATCTCTCTGAAAATGATTAATGCAAAATGTTTCTTGAGAAATTTGCCCTCACAATTTAACTTACAGCAGTAAATGCAAACTCCAGATTTTTGAGGAAATGCTTGCAAATGTTTGATCGTGTGTCTGACTGTGACTGTATGTATAGCTGGGCCAAGAATCTATAAAATGTAAAGATCACCTTATAAATGTTACCCTTTGGTCCATGACTTTCCTTCTGCAGAAGATGTACCTTTCATTCCTCCTTTCTTCTTTGAATTCCTTCTTATAATTTCTATTTGCCTCCCTTCCCTATATTCTGCTATTTGCTCTCTATGCTTGAAAAGTTTTGCACACTATGCAATAACTATATTTGTTTGTTTTTTCCCTACAAATGCTGCTATTTTGTCTGAAAACATAAATCTGAACTATTACACTGCACAAAATTGCATGTGTCAGTACATTAAATGTTTTATTAGTTGGTTGTAATGCATCTTGTAAAAGAAATTCCGTACTCATTTTGCAAAATTTAAATAAACTGCTTTATAATTAGCATGCTGTTTTCTAATGGTTAGCAAGCTGTGTTTCAGCAGCTATGCCTTTATACAAAGGTCCAGGTTACTTAAACTTGCCACCAAGTGACATCAAATCAAAGCGAGCTGTTTTTTTTCTAAAACACTAATCATTTAAAAGCTATTGAACTAAATACAGAGACAGTTCATTAAATCATTAAAACAGCCTGTTATAATGTTCCCAAAGTCATTACAGCATTATTCCCAAGCCAGAGAGGTGGTGTTGCCTTAAGCACAGTTTAATCAAATTAGCTAGTGGGCTATGTCATGGGGTTTTTTCTATTGATATTCATTAAAAATACATGATTTATCACTAATCTCCATGAGGTGTATCTTCATCTTCTAAATGAATTTTATTAGTGCCAGGGGGAGACAAAAAGTGGTTTATAGCAACAGTCGAAATATTATCTAATGCATTATTGAAGGGCTAATAATCCATCCTTGTAAACTTTTAGGCACATAGAATTGCTTCTTTGTTTTTTACTAACAGTTAAAATAGTGCTCTGAACACGAGTACAACTACATAATGCAACGAAGTCTCATACATACGAAAACATACTGTACTATTTTCTTTTTCAAAGTCTGAGTGGGATACTTCTTTAAATGACTATCACATTTGCGTTCCTGTACTTTGTGTAGAATTCATTTAATTTATTTCATTTACTGATATAATAAGAATATATATTTTCAGCTTCTTCTGAGAGATGACACGAAAGGTACAGATTACCTGAATGAACTTGTGTGGGACTTAACAAGCGAATAATTTCTTTTGTTGGGTGGAATACAAAGTACGTATTCTAACAAGTTAGCTTCAGTGAAACCACTGTCCTGGCTAGAGAGTGCTTAAATTATTATTTGGATATATGACACAATCTTAGCTGATAGTAAAGGAGCAGAAAGTACATTTTTATAGTACTGTTTGAATGTATGAAAAATACAAGATTTGACATTCCTCAGTGGCAGAGGTATTCTATAGGTCTTCCTGTGTTACTGCTGATAGCTGCAGTGTGGGAAGTGACCAACAAGTTATCAGTGATTTGGGTAGTTCTGAACATGAATTCTACAGCAGCTCACATGTTACCTGGTAGGTGCTATATGATCTGGAGAAGGATTGGGAAGACTGCCAGAGTTTGAGATCTCCAAAGGATTTTGGTTCTCCGGAATGAGAGGAATCCACTATTCCTATGTAATTAAGGAGAGTCACTGACTGACCAGACTTTGTAACTGTTGCTTGAGTGGCAGACCAGGGAGTGTTGAGCGAAGAGTAATGCAGTTCCGTCATTAAGCATCTATTTCTAGGAGTGAAAGGAATCTTATTTGCAGAATTTAGTTACTTTATAAGACATTAAATTATGCCTTCATTTGTAAGTTTAGTACTGCATTATGAGAGCACCAAATAACAAAGTACCTTGCATCCTCCATCTTACATGGCTCTTTATTGAAATGTTGGCACTTGTAATATCAAGGGCCGACATATCAAAAAAGATCAAAAATCCAGAAGAAGAGTGACTCTCTTACACACCTAATTATACACATTGCACTTTCTTGGCACATACTACTTTGAGGTTGTGATTCAGTAAAACTATAAGCACTGGTGCCTGTATCTCACCTGGTATGTTCTCAAGAGTAATTTTATTTTACCTAACTTTTGAGGATAATCACATGACTACAGTCTCCTCTCTATAGCTAAATAACAATGTAACGTAACATAACATAACATAACAACAACACTGTTAGAAGCCTTCTGTTTGGGTAATAGCTTAAAGGAATTTGTCTTATTTTATTGTCTTTTTTTTTAAATCCTCTTGGTGTAGCTGCTTGTCTCTTTGGATGGAGTGCTCATACCTAAGCTTCTCCTTTTAATTCTGCTTTCCCTGGATCCCCACCAAGCCAAGTTCGATCTATTGGCCTGCAGTGCTCTTTAACAGAACCAGGCAACCTTGGATTGAGTGTTATTTTCAAAATATACAAAAAGTATGTTTTATCCTCCAGACAAAATTAATTGCTAGCCCTTGTTTAATTTCTATTTTTAAGTAAAGCACTCCATCACAGACGTTAGTTTGCCCCTCCCCATACTGTACTTTCTAACAGCAGTCTCCCTTTGCAAGCTGTTTCAACTATTTGAAAGCCCTGCTGTTTTTCTAGTATTACTAAACCCTTTCTCCTATAACTTGTGGTCTTTCTAAATCCCACATACTCCTGGTTACAAGTGTTTATTTCAAAAGAAAGGTATGCAAAACAAGTAAGTCCAAAGTACCTACTGATTTTCTTATTGTTTCAGAACATTAGCTGCCTTCATCTGTTGCCTGCTATGCTCCCCTCCCACCCCCAGTGGTCCTACCTTTATTACAAACAGTAACCCCTCCCACCCTTCAACCTATAGCATCACCACACCTATACTCCCTCCTACTCGGCTAATATGTACAAGCACACCATACCTATAGTCACTGCATGCACACTCCTTGCATACATCACATCTTACCAAACCTCTACCATTCCTGCACTCAACCACTACCACTGTACCACCACACACACCACCACTCATATCCCACCTGTACTCTACTACTCTCTCATCAGGTCAACAACCTTCCCAATACACCCTCTATATAGACTACAGACCACAGTACCTAAACTAAAAACAACCCCTCAACCTAACATAACCCTACCACCATACCTATTGCCCACAGAACACAATCAAAAAACTTCCCATATAAGCAAGCATATACAGAAATTGATAAAACTAATAATCTCATCCATATCCAACCTAGCACTCAGTGGAGACATCCATCCTAATCCTGGTCCCTCTATCTCCAACCCCTCCCCTCATAATCAGACTACAAACCACATCTCCCAAATCACAGCCAATAGAAAGCCAACCGATCTCCTTCTGATAAGCCTAAATATTAGAAGTATATGCAACAAGGTGCTTGAATTCCATGCCACCATAGACTTCTACTCCCCTGATGGTAGTGATCCTTACAGAAACATGTTTAAAACCACACATTACTAATGAGCAAATCCTCCCTGCTGGTTACAATATACTAAGAGTAGACCGACTAAACAAAAAAGGAGGTGTTATAGCTATAATATTTAAGCAGCATCTAGACATCCATATCTTAAAGTTAGCAGTTCCCCAAATAGGTAAGGAAGAAATAATATATGCCAAACTTAAAATAAACCAAAATAAAATCCTAAACATAATAGGTTGCTACTTCCCACCTGGTCACAACATCCCTCCACTTGAAAACCTCCTCAGCTGGACTACCCACCACCTACCCCAAGAAACTTTAATTCTAGGAGACTTCAACACTGACTGGCAATCCTGCTGTAGCAACCACCCAACCCATCATGTAAATCTTCATGGCTTCACCCAACTAGTCCAGTCACCTACTAGGATAAATAACTCCAACAAACACACTACCCTTGATTGGATACTAGTCAATAAGAGCCCCCAGTCATATATAGCAGGCTGCTTATCTGACAGCCTCAGTGATCACTCCCCAACCTTCTTACTAAGAAAACACCTTTATAAAGCAAAACCCATCATCTACCGTCAAATACACAAAACAAAACTAACTTCAACCCTCTCTCATTCAGCTCATCCCTAAAAGACTGTAACTGGCAACCTCTAAAATACCTCAAACTACATGACGCAGTTGACTACTTTAATAAAACATTCCTAAGCATCCTTAATTACCACGCCCCCATAAGACATTCCCGAACTAGAGCCCAACAATCCCCACGGCTACAAAAAAACACAGTCTGAAATGAAAAACAGGGATAAAGCATGGGACAACTGGCACAAAACCAAAACCCCCTCTACTAGACAAAAAATCCTACAACTACGCAATAGAACCAAAAAGCTTATAAAGCAGGACAAAATCCAATACTACCAGTCTGCCCTTACCTCCTCCCAACATAACCCCAAAAAATTCTGGTCCTCAAACTCCATACTCCACCCAGGTAAAGTAAGTACACCCACTCCTAACTTAACGTACTCCTCCGAAAATATTGCTACCTCTTTCAACAATCACTTCACACAAACCGTACTATCACTAGCTAGACAACACAACTCCCCCCCCATAAACCCACACCATCAACTAGAACTAACGATCTCCCAACTAGCTTCTCTTTCTCTCCTGTTCCTACCTCCAAAATAAAACAACTACTAACTAAACTTAAAACCACCAGATTAGCAGCAGACAACCTCCCAGGTGAATACATTCAACTTGCAGCTGATGCTCTAGCCTACCCCGTATCACTCTTGATTAACAGATCTCTGTCAGAAAGTTATGTTCCTACACTATTGAAAGTCTCACACATAATTCTGCTGCACAAAGGAGGCCGTTCCACAGATCTAACCAATTACTGCCCCATAGCTATTTTCTCGCCACACTCCAAAATACTAGAGAGATGCATTCATTCTCAAGTCTCAGATCACCTCCTTGCTAACCACCTCCTCTCCAACACACAACACGGTTTCTGGCCTAACCATAGCACCACCACCGCCTTACTCTCTTTCTCTAACACTATGCTACAAAATAAAAATGCAGGTTATCTCTCCTCAGCTACCTTCCTAGACCTCTTTAAAGCTTTCAATATGGTCCCACACAAACAACTCATCTCTCTTCTCAATAACCTATCCTTCTCTCAACCAGTCATCAACTGGTTTCAGAGTTACCTGTCTGACCACTAACAAGCAGTTGTTTGGCAGGACAACCTATCCCCCTACCCAACTACCAGTCTCCATAGGAGTTCACCAAGGGTCCATCCTGGGACCCCTACTCTTCTCTATTTTCACCAATAATCTAGCCACAGCCACAACACATGCCATACTCATACAATACGCAGATGACTCAACCATCATCTGCACAGCCCACTCCCTACCCAAACTGCAAAAAGTCACACAGGAAGCATTTTCTTCTATTGAAACTTGGTTATCCGATACCCAACTAATACTCAACCCAAACAAAACAAAATTACTAATCTTCCAACCCACCAAGCTTACCTTAGACAGCTCTCACTTTAACATCACAGCAAAAGACAACACCACCATCCATCTTACAGAACACACCAAATTACTAGGAGTAGAAATAGACAATAAACTGAACTTTGACATTCACATTTCCATGACAATTAAAAAAGTGCATAAAAAACTAGGAGCATTATATAGAAATCAGCAACTACTTACCAAAGCAGCTAAAATTTCAGTAGCAAATTCCCATCTTATCTCTACCCTACTCTATGCCTCTCCAATATTTACTAATCTTAGACAATGTGATCTAAATAAGCTCGAAACCTGCTACAACAAAGTCGCCAAATTCGCCACAGGAGCTTCCTACCCTACTCACCACTGTCTCTCACTAGCAGAACTGGGCTGGCTAGAGCTCCCACACCTCCTTCAATGGTACCAACTCACACTCGCCCACAAACTAATAAACCAACCACTAAAAGTCCCATCCCTCCAGTATCTACTCCAACCCTACATAACCACGAGACCACTAAGATCCAGCCACAAAAACATCTTACAGGTCACAAGAGCCATTAACTCTGCTGGAGAAGCATTATTCTCCTGCACTATAGCCAAACTCTGGAACTCCCTCCCATCCTCAATTACCTCTGTAACTTCTTGTACCCACTTTAAATCCTTACCAAAATCACACTTCAAAACTTGCCAGATATGCCCTTGCAACCCCCCCTCTAATACCATTCGCTCCCCCCACCCACTACCTCTCTCAGCCCCCTATCAACAACCTACTCTTAGCAAGGTTGGTTGGCTACTCATGTTCCCAGCTACCTACCACATAATACTAACTTCTTGTAGCAACAACTGCTAATGGCTGTTATGTAACTCAAAAACAGTTTGTATCAGTTGTTCACTGATAAATCTCAACTACATTTTAACCATGTTTAGTATATGTCACCATATTTTAAAATTGTACTATGCTCTACACCTGTTTTACATCTGTTTTCTTCTTGTCTTGCGTCCTTAACTGGACTAATGTCTATATTTAAATGCTATGTTTTTTTAACTGTATAATGTAAATAATAATGTGGAGATTTTCTCCCCGGGCCTCCGCTGAAAACGGACCTGTGTCCAGTCGGACTCCCCCGGTCAACAAATGTAAATAAATAAATAAATTAAAGAACCTTTGAAAACATACTGTATTTATCCTACTTCCTAATTCAGCAGTTGTAGCATTTGTAGGACAAAGAATTTATCACAATTTGATGCAAATACTTTAGTTAAGAACCCATTCAAAGACATTGTAGCCTGGACTCTTAGGTTAAATATATGGTTTAGAAGCAATGGCTCAATATTCAAGATTTGACACATTAATGTGTAATGTAAATGATTTTGTAATTTAATTGATTTTTACTGTTGCTCTCATGTTACATTTGTTATAATCTTAGTTTATTGAAAATTGACTTGTCCCCTGAAAAAGGCTCTGGCCTCTTACACTATTGCCAGTGACTAAATACCTACGGCAAAATTCTGTTCATAGATAAGGCTGTGTTATACTTAAATGAGTCAGATTACAAAAGATGAAGCCCAATGTGGTGTGAGTATGTTTTTTTTGGGGGGGGGGTATTTGAGATGTGTGGTATAGTGAGCATTCCTCTGGCCTTCTAAATCACAGGAATAGCCATTTAAAGTGAAAATATCATTAAGCTTCTGTATAACAAAAAAGTTGATGAAAATTTTACAGACATTCGCTCCCTGTCCACTTTCCCCACTTTTTCCATCACTGGATTAATGACCTCTTAGGATACCTGAAAGAAAGAGGGCTCTTCATGAAAAGCAATTCATGCATCATCTCTCTCACGTTTTTAATTTCTCCAAATCTTTTGGGTTTCTAATACCATGACGGGAATGGACCCCATTCCTAAGCCAAAGTACAATTAAAGTTCATGAAATTAGTATTGTTTCACTTTGATGTCAGCCAATAGGGCTCTTCGCAGCACCAGCAATGACTCCTTCTGCAGTTCATAGAGAGTTACACGTATTGGTAGCATATCTAAATAGGATCGTAGAGTCTTTTTTTTTTTTATAAGACCCGTTGCTCCTACTACTAATGGAACTATCTGGCTATCTTTCTTCCACATTGCCCTCATTTCTGCTTGCAAATCTTGATATTTTATGATTTTGTGTCTCTGTGTATGCAGGACACTGTAGTCACTTGGTGTGGTGATTTCAATGATCAATGCTACTTTTGTCTTCTTTTCCTGGACCACTATATCTGGTTTTCTAACATCTATCTTTTGAAATGTTGGTAATGGATGATCCCATGTGATGTAGATTTCATCATTTTCTATGATGCTTTGTGGCTCGTATCTAGTGTTTTTCAGCCACTTCAGTACCATAATGTTTGCACAATCCCCAGTGTAACAGTCTTGCCATATTATTATGGCTTTCAGTATACAGTCCTTCTGCCATTCGTATGTCACAACCAGCAACGAGATGTATGACTGTTTCCAATTTGGTTTTACAAAACCTGCATTTGTTTGTTTCTCCCACATGTTCAATGGACTTTGTAAACCAGCGTGGACACAGTCCACTATCTTGTGCTGCTAGTATTAACCTTTCATCTCTTGGTTTGAATTCACCTCTCCTTAACCATTCCTGCGTTCGTTCCTGATCAACATGAGGTTCTTCCAGACGTTTTCTATACTTGCAACTATATTTATTCATTTTCCACATTTCTTGCCTTCTCATCTGGTCCTTCACTTTATATTCTTTCTTTTTTTTTTTTGTTGGCACATTCAGTTGCTGCCTGATTTTTATCTTCTTCTGGTTTAATTTCCATTCCTGCTTGATGCCTATATGCTTCTGCTAGTTTAATCAGAGAACTCGTCTTAGATTTATTCTCCTCATGTTTCAAAACTTTCACTGTGTTTGGGTCTTGTGAGGTCAGCAGATGTGTGGAGTCCCACGATTGCAGATCTATACATATAATCAATTTCAAGGAGGCCCATCCCTCCTTCAGAACGAGGAATATATAATCTTGGTATGCTCTCTCACTGTATCTTTTATGTGCTGTCTTAAAAGAAACATAGGATACTGGAAAGGTACTCATGGCAGATGACCAAAGCACCTCTGATAACAATAAATACAACCTCTTTCCTTTTTCCTCTCAATATTTCTGGAAAGATTGTGATTGCATGACCTGAGGCCTGAGCACAGCAAAAACAATGCTGTGCAGCTCCTTGCAGACATTATCATGAAATACAGACTGGTCTCATGATCAGGACTGTGCTTGTTGCCCTTGGAAGTGGATTTGAGTTTATAAGCTGTTTTCTCTTCTCTCAGCCTTGAAGACACATGGTCTGGGTCCAAACATACCGCAAGGCAGATGGTTCATTGGCTGAATAAAGGATAGTCTTTCCTTAATGTCTGCTATCAGCTCTGACATGTCAGAGTAATTTCTCAGGCCACTCATTTCACTGATTCTTTATAGAGAAACTGTTTGGGTTATTTCTTTATTATATGTGGTGATCTACCTCAATTAAATTATAGCACAGCAAATTCCACTTTGAATCTTTCCTTAGTAATGCTCAAGGTAGGTTTATCAGAGATTTGATGCACTACGGATGCAAATAAATCTTAAGAAAATTAAAGCTATATTATTCCAGACCATTGCCAGTTGAAAAACTACATGCCAAAGCCTGACTCCGTAGAGCCATTGTAGGAAGTTAATTTGAAACAATCAATGATTTTAAATAACCTGGCATTTGGTCGTACTCTTGCATAAATCTGAAAGAGCATATGAAGTAAGTGACTATAAATATTTTAGAGGATTTGTTTGTCTTTGTCTCCAATGCTAGAGAAGTACTTAGTAGTGCTATAGTACTTCTTCAGATAGATCAGAAAGCCTACCTTAACCCTTATATGTCTGTCTCCAAAAAAAGCTCTCTACGACCTTGAAGATTTTTTTGCTTATTTTTCCTTCTGGTCTTCCTCAAACAGGCATCAGTAACTTCCTATTAAAGAAAAAAAAACTAGAATTGTGCCTTTTAATAACATTTTTTTGTGCAGAACATGTTTTCCACTTACTTCTAAACTATACTTCCTCAAAACTTCCAGTATCCAGTTCTGTTAAATATTCCGAGTCTCCAAAGACTTTTAAAACATTTGTTGCCACCACCACTCTGTATGATGTGATATTCTATATCATGTCCCACGGTGGTGGAGTAGTTTACCTGAAGATACACCCTTAAAAACTAACTTTTTTGCTGTTCAAAAACAAAACCTCTATCTGCTTCTAAAAGGTTTCTGCTCCAAATGTTTGGTATCATGTTAGCATCCTTAGATAGCCATCAGGTATAAACTATGTTCTTTGCATTTATTTTTATTTTGTTATGCTTATTAACCATGTGGATGGGCTAGTCCTTGTGACCTTTTCAGCCATGATCTGGGTGTATAAGCACTATATTACAGGCTTGCATATATGGTTAATGCATTGTCAAATACATAATGTTACAAAGTATCAGAATACAAACGTTGAAAAAAAAAACTGGCACAGATATTATACAAAGCATCTCACTGCAGCAGCAACTACTATAAACGTATGTCCTGACAATTAGTTCTAAGAAAAAGAAAGAGAAAAAAAGAAAGATTGGAAAACATTTGTTCCTGCTGTTTACATATTTACTTTACTGGCTTGCTTGGTTTATTTAGTTTAAGCAATGTCCCACAAGAATAAGGGTTCAAGGATTTATGTGCTATGAGGTTGTGAGGGAGTCATACAAGTCTGTTGTTTCTGTATATAGCAGAAACATTTATATGTCTATTAAGGTAGTCAATGGGTTTTCTTCTAAAAGACTTGTAATTCATTTGTTGCATATTTTGCGATAGCAGATTCCAGTATGATGGAACAATTTTACTAAAATGTCTTTATCCAAGAACAAGGTAGTAAAATAGCCAAACAATGGTGAGGATGGTGTTCTCCTAGCTGCACGGGGATGAAGGAGAGTGCTTGTTGACATAATGTAGTTCAAGTTTCTTCTTCTTGTCTAGAGTACCACAATATCTTTTGACAGATGTGTACACACTACGATCATCTTGTTGTCTGTACTTTACTTACATGTGTGTCAGCCTGGAGTGCTTCTTGGTCATCATATGATTTCTTGGTGATCATTGTAGAGATGAGTTTGAGCTCACGATAATTCTCCTCTGAGAAGCAGCAATTGCTACCTTTGTAGGTTGAGTGACCACTCTTCAAATTACAGAATCACCTAAGTGTGAATTTGTAAGTAAGGGGTGAAAGGCATATTCTAAACTTATGAATATTTATGTGAATTGTCATTCTTCTCAAATCTGTGTGGAGACTATACCTCCTCATTCTCAAGGTGACAGGTTTGTGCTGAAATGTAGAAACGAATGCCTTTATAGCTTCTGCATTTCACTGTAACATTGTTGACCCTTTATATAATGACTTAGACCTTACTTTTTTTTCTGACTGTCTAAATTTATATCCTTGAAATCATTATTCTTACTTCTAAGTCATATTACTGGTAAAAGATATAAAGGTTTAGATATTTCAGTAAGGCCATCCAACAACTCTGGGGACAAAACAAGCTATGGACTATCATGGGGATGTGTATTACGGATCCCACTTTTCAAGATAGGAGGTAGTATATTAACGACCCAGCCAAATCTGGAGAACTGCAGAGCATTTCACATCCTGGATAGTATGGAGAAAGGAATGCTCTGCAGACACTGTCAGATAAAACTAAGTAGTCGTGTTGTCTGATTCTAGTCAGCTGAAGATAGATTAAACCATGTCACTGAGACTGTGAGGTATTAGGTTCTGAGCAAGTACTTTGACTCAGCAACTTTTATTAGTAAGAAAATTAAACAGTGTATGTGATGGGATAGATTCTAAATGGTGGAATGAATTGTAAACTGTTTTTTTCTCTCCAGAGGCAGGGGCTAACTGTTAGCGGTAGTGGACTGTCACAGGGTTCAGTTCCTGATGCTGTCCTATTTTGTGTATTTGTGCCAAGTAACATACTGGGTTTGGAGTCTGAGTACTTTTTATGCTCATGATACAAGACTGCATGGTGCCAAAGAGAAAGTCATCTAGAAGATGCAAGAATGTGCATATTTCAAGCCAAACGGAAGAAGGCTTATCAAAACATCACTTGCAGTATGCTTTCAAAATATCTTGCTAAATGTAAAAGCATAATCATTTTTTATGCATGCAGAAAATATTTATAACACCTTGTTAGGTATATTTAAATTATTTGTACAAATATATTTAAATGACAATTTTTTAGGTTTTAATTTATTTAAATGTGAGGAAATTTACTATAATTGGTCTGTTACCTTCCTTCATCAAATATCTTTGTGCATATTTTCAACTTTTGAGCATTAAAGATCATACCCTGTACTGGTGGCAAAGAGTGACTTAGATTCATCTAGTGGCCTGGGCACTTGATGGCGCAGGCAGGAAGGATTGGGGGGGTCTCCATCCTAGGGGTGAGAGATGGTGATGCCCATCTAGCTCATGCTGCTGCTCTGAGGGCAGGGTATTGGCTGAAGAACAGAGGGCTGTCATGATTCAGTGAGCTGGTGTCAAGATGATATGGGTGCGGCTGCCTAGGATGACATTAGCCCCTCTTGGTGCATGTGCAGGAGCATGTATGCATGGATAAAGGGGGCATAGGCAGCCTTTTCCATAAAAGGTTAGGCCATAAAGTGAAAAAAAATGCTCTCATTACTACATAGAACACTAACCACCCTCATGGTTGCCTGCATGATGGCCATCTTCTGACAGTGAAATGGCCAGTCGAGGGGAGTCTTGATAGTTAAACATAACTGCAAAAAACATGCAAAAAGTTATACCACTGGCCTTTCACAAATCATAGCAAAGGCTCATAAAAAAGAGCTATTTCTTATTTTACTTAGAACAGTTTCAGGTACTAGACTGCATGTACATAGTGTTAGGGATTTTTCGTCTAGCCTTGCCCTGGAATTCAAAGAGATTCTCACTATCAGAGCTAATTATGAAATTTGGGTTGGTCAATTTGCACAACAGTGAGAATCCTCAATTTAGAGACAAGGGAAAGCTGCACAGAGGAACACTTTAGTAGCAGCTAATTACCATGTGTTTGAACTGAGCTGTCAGACCTGACTGTGGATGTGTTCTCAGTGAAAACCCATGCACTGAGGTAGCAAAGGCATCTTCAGTATGTACATAAACATACATACACACACACACATGCAAAAACTGCTCAATAGAGACAGACAGACACCTCCTATGCAGCTTCATTCATGCCCCTACGAGGACTTAAACACATGTCCACACAGGTGCACACTCACAATGTCATGGCTCTCTGATACCTACCTATTGTCTACCACAACCATTCCTAAAGGGGTGAATGGATGACTGATGTCATTTTGAAGGCTTTCACTTTCCTCGTTGTGAAAAAATTCCCTGGGATTCAGAAACATTACCACCATCAATCAGTTCTTTTTACAACTTGTGGTAATGATTTCTGATTTAAAATCAGCCCTACCACACTGATTTATCGCAGAGGTGCAGAACTGTAGTGGGCTTCCTCTCTTGCTTACTGCAAATGCTAATGAGGCATTCCAGGGAGAGGAATAGGATAATTATCCATATGCTGTCCCTGGGGAATGTCTGCTGTAGGTGCTTTACACAGCCAAGTGATTCATAGAACTGCTCAGTTGCTTAAATCACTATCACCAGATGCACTAATTAACTCTGCTTTACACAGCCAAGTGATTCATAGAACTGCTCAGCTGCTTAAATCACTATCACCAGATGCACTAATTAACTCTGCTTTACACAGCCAAGTGATTCACAGACTTTCTCAGCTACTTAAATCACTATCACCAGATGCACTAATTAACTCAGCCAAAAGCTCTTCAACCATTGCTTTCAATGGATGAAATCACATTAGAGGTGCAGGAAGTGCTGAGGATTTTAGCAGACAATTAGTTTTGAGGGGTGTGTCTGAGTGTTGTACATGTATGACTCTGTATGTGTGTGTGTGTGTAGAATATGCAGATGTATTAATGGATAAGTGGAGACAGGTGAGTGTGTGTGTGTTTGTCTGCCTGGGTTATTGCAGCTGGGGGGTTAGTTAGGGGATAGGTAGGGTAGATGTGTACATTTGTATGTATGGGTGAATGGGTGACTGTATGCATGAGTGTGATCAGGTGGGGGGTGTTTGATGTATGGAGAGAGAGAGTGTGTGTGTGTGTGTGGGGGGGGGGGGAGGCCATGCATACCCCTCAACTTCCCCTAAACAATGAGCAGTGGATGTAATATGGGGATAACACTAGACACACATTTCAACAATGAGCAGTGGATGTAATATGGGGAGAACACTAGACACACATTTCAAGAACTGACATATTTATGTCCATTCTTCCTAAGTAACAGAAACTCACTGTATCTTCTCTTATCCCACCCTTGTCATGCTAGCTACATTATTATGAGTTCTTCAAATGTTTTGTAAGCTTTATTTGTCAATTTCTTTGCTCAAGAGGATTCAATTCTAGGTTCCATTAAAAATGTGGTACTTCCTGCTTTCGTTACACTTTAAGTTCACCTTCATTTCTTACACTTAACTAATAATCTTGTATACCCACGTGTGCCTTTTGTCTTCCAGCCCAAATTTTATTTTTATTCTTTCCAAGGTTGACCTCACTAGTTTCTGTTCTTTGGTCCTAATATTTAAATTCTGTTTCTTTTGGCTCTATTCCCAAGTTATATTCCCAGAATGTGAATCTCATCTTCTTTACCCAGTTTGTAACAGTTTCTTCTTCCAAGCTCTGCATCTCCTATCTCTTCATGAGATTGTGGAATTCTTTTGCAGATGACTCCTCAAGTCCCCCTTCATGCAGTTCAAAAGAAATGCAGCAGCCATCTCCAACGGGTCCCTCCTGATTAGATTATAGTTTCCACTTAACTATACATGTATCTAACATAAATTAGTATAGGACTCTCAGCTGTCACTCTTGATAATAGTAAAGGAGATCTGTTAACTGCAACCCCCACATCTCTTTAAACAGAGTCATATTGTCCGATGCCACTGTTGACTTTCTTCAAATACAATATCCAACAAACACTGTTAGTGCATTAAAAACACCCTGGGGAGGCTACAAAAAAGTCTTGCCCACATAAATCACCAGTGACAGCAGAAACATTTGTATTGCTTGAACCTCCTGATCTAAATTCAATATATTTGACTTCCATTTATGAAACTTTTTCTTAACTTGCTCTAACATATGATAATATTCAAATGTTGACTGTGTCAAGGCCTACCAGCTCCTCAGTATTTAAACATTTTATAACCTTTCTCTGGCTTTATTCTGATTTTCATTCTCTATAGACTTCATCCTCATTTTATTTTTAATGCTGTCATATCTCAGGGTTTAAATTACACTGGCAGCCAATATAACCAGTTACTAATTTGACAGTGACAGCATAAATACATATCAAGAGGACAGCAGGGACCACTATTTGTCACACTAAATACATCTGAACTATAAAGATCTGATGTTTTGCACATAGCTAGTTTAAAAGAGCACACCTCAGAAGAGTAAAAAGTAGCACAGGTGACCTCTTCATTAAGCAGAATATTTCTCTATCAGCCATATCAGTTTGACTACCATTTAAACAACTGTGTGAAGACAAAAACATACTGATGTTCCATTTTGAAGCTCTTTATTCATTTAATATATTGGATTGCAGAAGTCATTAGTTATATGACTAATGCTGATTTCCCACTACTAATAGGTGGTCCAATCACACTGCTATAACTTTTCTTTTAATGGGAGAACTATGACCCTGGGCCAGAGTGGTGGTTTTGATAGATGATATCCAGGAATGAAGTACTAGCACTGAGCTAGTTATGCCGGGAGGGTTTGGTATAATCTCCACTCCCCCAGTGCCTGCTCAATTATCAACACAGCCAAATGGCAACTTATGTGTTTTGGAGTGTTTTGTGAATAAATTATTTTTATGACAATTCCAAATATTACATTTTCCTGGTCATCTGGCATCAAAGCCTCTTTCTATGATTTATTGAAAAGGTTAATAAGCGGTATTTTCAGTTCTCTTAGCAGTAATATAAGAATTCTATGGTGAACTGCATGGGGACCAATTGCCTCATATTCCTTTAATCATTCAAGTTCATTTTGAGTTCACCATCCTTATCTGTGCAGCTACTATTGACTAGTTTTGGTCAATATCCCCTCTCTTCCTTTGTGAACATGGAGCAAAAATAATCATTTAGTAGCTGCTCCCCCCTGCGTACCCAACTGATATCTTAACTTCATTTTCATTCATTTTGTCTTTCACCGATGGCAAATGAATCCATACAAGGGTTATCTCCCTTCTGGATATCTAAATCTCAATTATGAAAACAGACTCAATAGTCCCAAATTATTCACAGCAAGGGATCCCCTGCCCTCAGAAGAAATACTATTAAGGCACTTAAGCATTCCTCAGAAAAACAGGTTTGTACATCCCAACCTGCAAGACATTAACTCATTAATGTTACATCTCTAACGGCCTACACACACATCCTTGCATTCCACTATGACTGCACTGACTATTATCATTGTAAAGAATACTTATTACTGATAACATTGGTATTTGTACAGTTTTATTACCCTTTATGGTTCACAAAATATTTACTTTTCTTTATCTTTTGCCTTTTAAGTTAATTTTTTAGAAAATAAAGTAAATATTTTGTGAACCATAAAGGGTAATAAAACTGTACAAATACTAATGTTATCAGTAACAAGTATTCTTTACAATGATAATAGTCAGTGTATTCATAGTCTTTCCATAAATGCTATAATATATTATATTTCACACAAAACCAGAATTATATTTTTGCTAAACTTTCACAAACAAGTTGCTATATCTTGGAAACTGTATGACCTAGACATATATTTCTAGAACTTGTTTGTTAACTTTGCGTAAGGTTCCACATGCCAACAAGAAATTCCTCTCTGAGGATATGTCCATTGAGATATTTATAGAAATATGAAAACATATCCTTAATTGCATAATAGCTATATAAATAACACTGAATATCTCTAAAGATTTGGAAATGACAGTGCAGGTATCAATGACAGTTTTCTACAACATCTAAGGTTTCAACTGATGCCATACAATAGTTTGTAAGTCACTTGTTTTTTGAAGTATTAAGTACTTATGGCAATATTGCTTATTTTCATAAATACTAAAAAAGCAGCTAGCAACATCTCGTGTAGTGTGATATAAAATTGACAGTGACAATACATTTCCTATCTCTCACCATGGCATTTCACACCATATCCATGTAGGCTTCTCAGTTGTGAAAATATTAACATAAGTATAAAAACATGAATAATAAGTGGCAGACAGTGATTAGTTTCTCTATTGCAGGGCATTGTAGACTTACAGTCTTAGTGTCCTTTTGTTAACAATTCCTTTACCTTTCTAATACTGCCTACTATTGGCTGGTAAGTTGCTTAGTTAAAGAAGCAGTATGCAAAAAAGGTTTGGACGCTATAAGGAGCTATGGCTGTTTGCAGAAAAAAACACAAAAAGGCACTATAGGCTTGAATGAGTTTTTAAACATCACATCACCATATGCACCATAACCTCTAACAAGTGGCAGGCCATGTTCAAGAGACAGTCTTTGTTTTTAATTTTAGGATTACTGTTATCATAACTCAGTAATCCCGTCATATGCCCAAAGATCCTGCCTCTAAAAACTGTATATGTTTGCATGCAAAAGAGTCAAGTACTTGTACACTGGGGATATCTATCTCTTCATTAACTTCCTACATTCTGACTTTTCCATTTTAACTCCTTCCCTCCAATGGAGCTCTTTTGAGTTTGCAAACATCTTTCAAGAAAGGGATCCAATCTCTCAGGTACTATTGTCATGCATGCTGACAATATGGGAGGGATTTGGCATATCAACAAGCAAAAGGAAACTCCTTCTGCTCTACGTTGGGAGGCCATGAGAGTTCAGAAATCAGCCTTTATAACTAACCCCTTTCTAATTGGCAACCACGTCATGAACCAAGGTAGCTCACAAGTGTAAAGACTGTGATGTTGTCTTCTGATGCCTCAGTAGTATATGTGAAGGTATACTAATTTTTATATCCAAGTAGCTAACTGTGTAGAGATACAGCCTAATGTTTAGTAGGTCAAGTCAAGAGGTTCAAGTCTGTAGCAGTGATAAGATGTCTATAAATTCATTTATTATATATGTTTAATTTTAAAGACAAATTTGTGAAATATGGCACTGCCGTAACATGCTAATGGTTACTTTTGTTTGCCAGGTGCTAAGCTGAGCTAAACCCCAGTTGTGCGAGTTTTCTCACTGCTTAGCTGTGCTTAGCTGGTTTGCATGCTGCTAAGCAACGAGGCTGTTTTTTTGAGTGTTGCTCAATGACGTGTAAGGGCAGGAAAATAGCCTATATTAAGCACAATAGGTGGGAATTCTGAAACAGTCTTTATCTGCTGTGGATATGACAGCCAATGCTGGTGAAGGTGCGCACTTTCTGGTGCAGAGATGGGGTATTCAGTTGTCCAGGGTCTTTGTTGGACTTCTGGTTAAAAATCATGAACCCAGGCTGCTGCGTGGGTAGTTTTGAGAACTCAGAGTGTAAAGTGGAGGCCTGGGACTGGTTGGCCAGGGAACTCCCCAGTGTTACTGGTATCCCCTGCACAGGTGAGCAGTGTCAGTGCTAGAGCAGGGAATTCCTCTCAAATATGCAAGTAATTTTTCCTCTGTTTTACCAGTATGCAAGCTGAATGTCTGCAAAACTGGTATGCATAATGCAGCTGAGAGGGCTTACAATGTCGAGTCCCATGCCGGGTGCCTGGCCAGGTTGTGCTGTGAGTGTGGTATGTACATATTTATTATGGTAACTGTAGTGCAATAAGCAAGAATGAGTAAAGCATTTGCTGCAATAAAGTATACACCATAAAAACTGTAGTGCAATAAATGGGCAAGTAGAACTGTAGTGCAAGAAATGGGCAAGAAGAGCTGTAGTGGAATAAATGGACAATAAAAACTATTGCAATAAACAGCAAACAATACCAATAACAGTAAGCAAAATGGTGTGCAGCAGGATTATGTTGTCATAACCATTGCAGTAGAGCTGTATGCATTACTTGTCTATGGTAAGGTTGCTGCCATCAAGTGTACCACTGTAATAGCTGTAGAATGCAGACGTAATGGCCTGAAAACTATATGGTTTAACTCATAGTACAGTCCAAGGCTGTCTCCAGGCCAATTTCAGTCACATAATGCTCTCAGTTCCTCCTACTTCAGGTAATAAATGTATATGGCTGAGGTAGCCCAGTCTATGGGCAGATATTGCATGGAGTTCACAGACATTTATCAGCAATACCAATGGTGGTACTGCGGTAGCGTTGTCGCCTCACAGTTAGACGTTGCCCATTCGATTCTCAGTTAGAGCGTCTTCTGTGCGGCGACATGCGTGAATAGGCATTCCTTTGTTGAAGGTTGTGCGTTAGGCCCAGCAAGCCAGCACATAAAAAATCTACTGCCAATCATTAGCAGACCGGAGTTCCGCTGTGGTGACCCCTAACCGGGAAAAGCCAAAAGACACAAACAAATCAATAATGTGTTAAGCAGCATTAATTATTACAGAAATCTGATTTAATAAATGTATTATGGCCGTATGCTGTGCATGTGTGTTCTACTGTCACTGCAGTCAAGTATACCACTGTAATAGGTCTGCAATGTGAAATTAATTTAGTCACATAATGCTGACTTTTTCTCCCACTCCAGGAACAAAAGGTATATGGGTGAGGTAACCCGTGTTATGAATAGATATGATTGTGGTTACATTTCACAGACACTTATCAGCAATACCAATAAGGTGTTAAGCAGCATAGTTGATTCCTAAAGAGATTTGTTTTAATATATGCAGCACGGTTGTATGCCATGCACGTGTGTTCTACTGTCACTGCAGTCATGTATAGCACTGTAATAGATCTAGAGGGCAAAACAGATTCAGTCACATAATGCTCTCTTTTTCTCCCACTCCAGGAACAAATGGTATTTGGTATATGATTGAGGTAGCCCTTGTTATGAACAAATAAGATTGTGCTAACATTTCACAGACAGTTACCAGCAACATCAATACAGTTAAATGTTTTGCAGATGTCCCCTACAGTTACAGCTATTGGGCTCTAGTCCCATGCTTGCCAACTAAGGCATGACAGATGTCTTGATTATGTACTGTACACAAACATGCCTCTCAGGTGTCATGATTTCATGTAATGTAATTAAAACTGCCTAATCAGTCACAGAATTACCAGAAAAATGATTACCTGGAATGCAATGTATTATCAAATATGCATATAGAACACCTTGGTAGTTATAGAAGTCCACATTATGTGAAAGTGTTCTGTGTAGTAGTGTAGCTGCATTTGTTATTGCTTGGCCCATACTAACCCATGCTAACAGCTTGAAAGGTATGTACATGCTACATCAGATATAGGAGAACTGTAGTCACTGTACTAAGAACTGATACTACACACCTGTAGAGTATTTAGCAGTAGTATTTTCAGGGATATACTCTGCATTGTCAGTGATTGATTGTTTCTCTCTCTCTCTCTCCCTCCCCACCCCTTATCTTCATTTATTTATTATTATGATTCACTATTAACATACTTTGTTAAACTAACTATTTTGTTGCCCATATGGTTTACTTCTTACTGGCACGCTGTTACCATGCTGACTGTTATGTTATTTACTGTTGTGTTACACATACTATACATTAATATGTATGTGGATTAATTAAAATGATGTTCCATTCTGTTAATGCTAACATTGGTTTGGTTATCACTAACCTTAACTTATTGCTATACCTCATTCACTACAGCATGTCAAGGTAGGCTGTTTCCGACTGATCCCCCTACCTTGCTTCAACAGGACGTGCCACTGGGACTCAGCAAATCTGGGACCCAGACCAGTGGTGCCCCCTCTGTTGCCCCTGGGGCCCAGGGCCCTTCTGGGAGCAGTGGTGGAGGGGGTGTTGTCCCCCAGGATGAGCTGCCGGTTTTGGTGCACAGGATAATCTACCGTGGGTTTGACCACTGCCTACACCAGATTGAGGACATGCTGGCTGACCTGGTGGGGAAGCTTCATTCTGTGCCCAGGCTCCAGCACTGCCATCATGGGGCAGTGAAAGACAAGTGGCAACAGTCCCATAGGTGGGGATGTGACTCATGCTGCTGCCGTCTGGAAGCACCTGGGACTTGGATTCCACAACACCCTTCCTATCCAAGGTGTTCACCCCCTTCATTTGTCACACACCTTCCCTGTCTGCTGCCTTGTCTGCCCACAAATAGATCCTCACCTACCCAACTTACCTTCCCCACACGTACCTATGTCCATTCCCCAACATTCCACTCTCACCTTAAAAAAAATGGACACCTGTCCCCCCAAAAATTGTCTCATACATAGCTCTCCATTTTGCACACTTGTCCACTGGACACACTTAATTTGGTCCGACTGACTTGACAATGCAGTTATTTTGTCTTCACCCCTCTCTCTGGGGTCAAGATTTCAAAGTCATGTACACATTCTGTCAAAGTGCACAGGTGTTGCTGTAAAAGAAATGGATACCTGTGGTTCTTTCCTACACCCTTCCTGCACATCCCTATCTGGCTTTCTTTGTTTTCTCCTGCTTGCACCCCATTTCGCCAGTTTCCTATCTCCCCATTTTTCTTTTCTTTATATTTTTAACATGTTGTATGGTGCGCTCTGCCACGCAGCTTCATTAAGCTCAGCTAAATAGAGCTATATTCATTATAAGTGTTTTTAAGCTTGTAACACACACTTACAAAATAAAAACCTGCCCCATATTTCAAACCCAAGACCATAGCACCTGCAGACCATTGCATTAACCTGCCATGCCACACAACTCTTACCTAAAACAGGTGGTTTAAAGAAAGCATAGTAATTGCCAGTTACATTCATTAAGCATGTTTCAGTGGAGCTGCTCGCTGTGCCATGCTGCACAAACTTGATTAAAATGTAATTAAAGTAAAAAGATTAAAAATGAGAGTGCACCTTGGACTCTAGTGCAATAGTATACCACTAGAAAGCCAGAGACAGAATAATGGATGTAAGTGAGGCCTATGATAGCAGGTAAATGTGCCTTTCAGTAGCAACATGTAGAATGACACCTGTTAAGGCATTAATGGCAATATACATGTTCAACTGGGACCCTGGGGCAAACATGCATCCCTATAAAGCCACGCACATACTGCTGGATGTAGAAAATGTATGTCACAGCCTGTATGTGTGCACATATATCTTGAAAATACACCTGCTGCAGCAGTGACTCAGTAGCTCAGGTTTTTTAATTGCCTTACAAATGGTATATTTTGCCACACAGAGTTCTGGGTACAAATCTAGTGGTGTGTGGAAGTGAATTTACAGTATTGTGAAGACAGCAATTAATAACCGAGTCATGCACTCTTTATCCACACAATGCATTTCAAATGACGCATCTGCTTTTCACTGATGGAGGTCACAGGCCTGCAGGTAGGAACACACTTCACATATCCCTACACCAAAACGTATATGTGCATAAAGTGTCACGTCATGCATTAATATACATTCACACAGAATGTCAATGCATGTACTGCAAATGAGGGTCACTAATATCAGAGTGCACCACAAAATCCTACAAAAGTCACTGTGCGGATTATCACAGCTGCACAGCTGACATACACACTGGAAGTCCATGCTTGTAACAAGGCCTGCCCTCATACATGCTGCAAATTACTACCAGACTGTAATACATGGCCTGGCAGTTGCACAAATGGTGGACATATTCTTATATTTATACCCCATCTCAAACATGTTGCTTAGTACTCTGTTAGCAATATCATTGCCTAACATACTTGCCTTAAAACATGCCTTATTTGGAGGGGAAAGGGTAGCTTCATTCTGGCTCTGCCTCTACAGCAAGCCTGACACAACTTCCACAGTTATTCCTACAGGTTGTTGTCCTCCAAAGTGTTCACAATCTCTGCCTATGTCTATTACCAGCAGCTGCAGCCTGTAGCACACACATCTCTATAGTAAGATCTCTGCTACAGACCTACCCTCTGCAATGATGTAGTCTTCTCACCCCAGTAATGTCCAGCACAACATATCAGAAAGGGTCCCCAATCTACAAGAAGGCCTTATATATTGCACAGTGGTTGCATGTCACTGGCTGATGATAGTGCAAATCAACTGTGTTAGCTGCAATTAGCATTTCAGACCTACAGGCTGGTTTAGAGGCAATCACCTGCTGATGAGAAGCATGTTTAAAAGGCAAGCAGCTGGCTATGGGGAACCAGTCTTCCTCACAAAGAGCACACCTTTGTGAAAACTTTACTATCACCACATATCAAGAGAGGAGTACTGCACTCCATTAGGTATGTAACTAATTTTGCAGATGGGTGAATAGATGTATGGGTAATAGGGAATACACCATTAAGCCTGTCATAGACCTGTGATAATGACACATCATTGATCTCTTGCTGTCTTACACCTACACGGGATGTACAATACATCAAGGGTACATTGTCTGTTGTCATTGTGGCACACTGGTCTCGTTAGACTGTCCCTTTATAGTTGTAATTGCACACTGCTAACCGTGTAGCACTGTTCCTATGATGTATTATCAGGGGGTTGTCATTAGGGAAGACACCACAGTAGACCTGAGTGTTGGGTGTATAATCTTACAGTAGTATCTGTCGTGGCACACACGGGAATACCTGACTATTGCTACTATCTCAGTCATATCCACACACTTAGTATGTTTGAACACTGCTGAGTATGTCATGTGAGCAAGCAGTGGATAGTGCCAGCCATGTCGTCCTTGCTATATGTCTACATGGTGTACTTCCATATATGTGATCCTGTAATGCGGTTCCTTTTTTTTGCCTTTCAGGAATCATGTATCGTAGATGCCATGCACCCATCTCTGATGCGGAAAATGAAATTATACTTGGACTAAGGCAACATCATCACATCCTACTGTCCAGTGAAGGCAAAACAGGGAACAGTGGACTGCATTGTGGTCAGACCTTGTCTGTGATGTCAATGGCATGGTCCATTGGGGTAAGACATATGAGCAGGTTTGACACCATGCAACAGACATTATCAATGTTGCACAATGGACAGCAGATGTAGCCAAGGATCATGCCATCACCACTTTGAGGGCCTGCAGTGGATCAACCACTTATGGTCACTGAGGAATTTCTGGTGAACCTAGGCACACACAACAGTTCCCAGGCATCCATCACACCATACATTGTGGAGGTGGGTGCCACAGTTTCCACAGCAGAGGAGCATGCATGTAGGCTTACTGTGATCAGCATTGTAATACTATAGCCATCAGTGTGTCAGGATGTACATACTTATATGTGGGTGTCAGGTGTTAGTTCTTTGGGGGGGGGTAGCTCACTTGTACTCTCATACTCAGAATGTGACCAATACAACAAGTAACACAGTAGGTATTATAAATGTGAGATATATGGATGTATTACCTTGTGCTGCAACATGCATTGGTACTGACATTACCTCACCCTCAACTTTTCACAGGCCTGTCAGGTACTGGCCAAGGCCATGGTCCTGCTCCTAGTAAGCATGACACTATTTTGTTAAGGAATATTTATATTCTCTTAAAGTTAAGGGCCAGAATATTGCCCTATATAAACATAATGTCATGTGTAAATAAGGTAGAATGTTTTTATTTTCCATTCTGGAACAGGTACCTAAGGATCTTAAGAGGGGGTAATCACAGGAGTGTAGCTGAACAAATAGAAACACTTTGGCAGTGACAGTTAAGAAAAGATAAGCCTCCTGGTTTAAATGAGGCGTTTACTCTAAAGTGCCTTTTAAAATGCAAACAATTGAAAGGACATTAAATTAGGCAGTGAAATGTGTATTTAAATATATTTAAGATAGGTGTACTGGGTTTTTATGCGTTGATTTATCAAGTATACTGTCATTTTGCTTAATTAAAATGTGGATTGCACTGGTCGTGTTTTACTTGATTTACTTTAAGTGATTATTATAAAGGTCTTGAGTTGAATGTGTATTTTGTTCTGAGGAAGTCTATTTTGGACGAAAGTGGAGAGGACAAATTTGACTGCTAATCCAGTTGTGGGTTTTGTTATTATAAGTATTGATGGATTTTTCATACACAATAGTGCATGTACATGAATACATGCACTATTGTGTATGTACATGAATACATACACAATAGTGCATGTATTCATGTACCGCTTTTTTCTTTCCTTGTCACAGGTGACAGGGGGGGTGGTTGATCGCTGTCCCCCACACAACCTGATGTCAGTGTCTCTTCAGATTCTGATGATGATGGTAGCCACAGTGAGACACAGATGGGGGTGTTGGGGGTTGAATCTGTCCCAGACGTAGAAATTCCTCTTCTGCCTCCATTGTCATTGCGCACAGTCAGTATGCTCACACATATCCTGTCTCCGCAAGCCACAGATATTGGACAGTAAGAGGGTGAGGATGTTGAACAGGAAAGTGTGGCAGCTATGGATCCAGTGAGTGTAGACAGCGGCCATAGCCAGAGAGCTGGTGAGGTCCCACACAGGTGGATTGACAGGGATGCTTGTAGGAGACCTGCTGTCTGTCCACCACCTGTAGCAGGTGTCACATCACGAGTTACTCGCCATATGTTTTGGACTGTCATGGAGGCACAGGCATGTTCTGAAAGGAACACCAGACATATGCTTAGGGTTATAGATGCACCACAGTCTGACATCCATGACTGCCTCACTGCACTGGGGACACCCTAGATTGGTTGACTGATGCAGTGGACAGAAGGTGGGCTGAGACAGTGTCTGTCTTGGACCGCACATTGTCTGTGCTGGAACATGTGGTTGGAGTTGAGTGCTGGACTTGTGGACATAGGTCAGCAACCCCATCTGCTGAGAGTCTATAGTGGCAGTACATCCAGCACTACAGAGGGAAGTGTGCTGTCCACACCACAATGTGGCAGGCCATGGGCCCATAGTCCTGGGCATTCCTGTGAGGGACATGGTCCCATCAGACAGCAGTCACCATGAAGTACTAGAAACTGCTTCTGACATGGGGCATAGAGGTGCTACTGCAACTCCTGGCAGAGCCAGTTCTTATGTTCGGGGCTGGAGACAGTGATCTGTCAACTCTACCATGTATGGTTCAAAGCTGTCCAACATACACACATGTAGGGCTAGTACTGAGCTTGACTGTGTACATGCACATACTCACACATCACTGTCAAATGCAGTTCACTTACTGACACACACAACACCTTTGCATGGTCCATCTTACCTGGTTCCCTTCCTGACTCACACACATGCTGTCAACCATTTGGATCAGCCTAGGCCTCTTGCACCCCCACACAACACTCTGTGCAAATGATGAATCATGTGCCACATCCCTGTCACCCATGCCATCGATGCAGGGACATGAAGCTATGTGTCTGATGCACAAAGTGACTATATTAGTTAATATGTACTTGTGTAATGCAGTGTTGTTTTGCCATGCTACTTGTAGTGGTTAATGACAAATACTATATGCTGGCATTTGTCACAAGTACGCCACATACTTTTGTGTACTTTATGTTGTATGATGTTGTAATGGCTGTATACATACATGATGACAGGTGTGTCATGGACCTGTTTATGTTTCTGTATCAGGGGTCTTTTGGGATAATCTATGGATACACAGCAGCAATGAAGCAGCACAGGATGGCATGTCAGCACAGCAGAAATATGTCTTCAGCAAGGTACAGCATTATAAGTGCATCTCTCCATAGGCTCATGTGTGTATAGCAGGCTAACAAGGACAATGACTGCATTCAGCATACTCATGCATCCCTAATCTGTGAACAGGTTTGCTACACACATCTACAAGTTGTGGGGATGGTCATGACCCATCTACAAATATCCTGTGTCCAGTATAGACCGTTTCCCGACACCAGTTATGATTGTCATGCTGTGCATCCCAGTGTGTAACCTGCACATGATGTGGCAGAGCAAATATGCCCTTCACATGCATGGGGGGCCACAGTGAGGTTGTAGGTGTGTAGAACAGGTGAGACATGTGTTAGTCCTGTCATGGATATGTGGGAGGTGCACAGTGAGATCCCACACCTCTCTGTATGGAGCCAGACACATCCCCTCCAAAGCATTTAGAGGACAGACTACACATGTACGATCATGACACAGACTCCATATGACATGTTATCTACACTGTGTATTGGTGTACCATGGGACTTGTGTGGCTGCTACAGTTGTACAGTATGCCTGTGTAGTGACATAACAAAGGTGCCATTGCACACAATGATAGCCGTGATGACTGCCTCATTCTGTATAGCAGTGACAGTCTGGGATTTACATCCCAAACTTGTTGGTGTAGGGTGTACAACAGTGAATGCATCCTCACATCTTACGGACCAGTGAGAGTCAAAGGCTACATTACTCTGTGTCCATAACTACATGTGAAATGTCTCAACCATGTGTGGTTTGCAGACACTACAATATTTTGCAGGGGTGGATGATGTCCCACAGAATGGTATTGTACATTCATTGGCAGTTAGTCTGTCAATGGCTCAAAGTACAACTGACTGTTTCTTAGGCCATCCTGTATACCTGTTGGTTCTGTGTGGGAGTCTGCATATTGGGAGCTGTCGCAATCTTCTGCTAACGTACTCACTCAGAGGTCACTGGCATTAGCTGTGACTGCAATGAGGGAATAGGTAGATGGGGTGTGCCAATAATGGAGGAAGGTGAACTTTGGTTGGGAGGGTGGACTAATGGTTAAGGTGTTTGCCTTACAAGTACAAGGTGCAGGGTTTGAGTCTCACAAGGGATAATAGGCTAGGTTTACAGTGGTTTGCAAGGGCAGTTAGCTTAGTACTAACCTATGAACCATTGATAAATGGCACCATTGCAGTGCAGATCTCCCACTGCTATCTTCCCAGAGTATGACTGTGAGACACTTGCCTATCCACCAGCTGACATAATACTCTGTACATGACATACACAGTTTCCAGCAAGGCCTGCTGTCCTAATATTGTCATACACCTTGTCAGGCCATGGTTGGTGGAGTGAGACATATGTCTGACATTCATTGTATTGTGTAACACTCAGTGGGCTCCATCGGTTACAGCCAGTAGGCATGATCTGGCCTTGAGTAAACAAAACAGTGTTTGGTCCAGTGTCACTAGGTGTATGACAGCATTAGTGCTCGTATCCATGATAACTGCTATCATGACATTTCAGGTGACATGACTCTGAGATCTGGGGACACCATTTGGCACTACCTGCTAGTTGTCCTCCATGCAATAAGTGTTGCAGTTACTTCCAGCATGTTGCAGGAAGAGAGTCTTGCAAGGTGTCTGTATAGAGCACAGACAGACATGTTAGGGAAGTGTAATATGTACACACTGTGTAATTTAGTCATGCTGTGGCTCACTGTGTAGTATGTAGACACTGTGTAACTTAGTCATGCTGTGGCTCACTGTGTAATATGTAGACATTGTGTAACTTAGTCATGCTGTGGCTCACTGTGTAACTTAGTCATGCTGTGGCTCACTGTGTAATATGTACACACTGTGTAACTTAGTCATGCTGTGGCTCACTTGCCCAAAGGATGGTCCTTATCTACAATGGCCTGCAGCAGTGGTGTGATATCCCCACACGGGGAACCAATGTAGTGCACCATGTGTTTACCAATATGGGTGAGCAGTACAGCCCCCCCCCCCAATGTGAGGTCCTCCCTGGTGGGATCTGGTCATAGATCAGTCTCCTTAGAACTACTGGCATGTATCCCCTCATAGACAATACAGACATATATGTCAAGACTGTTAGTTATTACCTCCTGTGGGATGGTTGATATAGCGTGAGTGCAACCCCTCCCCTTTAGATGGGACAGGCAAGTGTGCAGAGCTCTGCACCCATGCATTATGTCAGCAGCATTAAAACAGCATGAACTCTGCTGTACATGACAGGAAGTATGCAGGCTCATCATGGCTCAGCAAACCTGACTGGTGGACAACTGCCATTAACAGGCTGTACAGTAACAGGTGGACAGTGCTGTCTGACAGTTGGAATAAGGGTGCCCCCCTTACATGGAGGCACTACCTCCTCTGCTAAAAGAAGCACATAGTGTTGTTGTGATGTTGAGTAGACATGGTAAGTGACAAAAGTAGCCACCCATGAAAAGCAGAACCACAATGCACAGTGTACTTATATGTGGGACCTCAAGGACAGGCCCAGATTGTCAGTGACCTCATACGTCATGATGTCACATATGATGGGTTGTGGGCTCATACCTGAGCTGTACACCCATACTGTCTGCGTCAACTACACTTCCTTGTCCCCACCACATGTGACACATGACATTCCTACAACCTGTCCCATAACTTCCATATTTGCAGAGCAGTTTGTTACTGGTCTCTCATTGGGGGATACACAGCATCTATCGCACATGCTAACATTCCAGGGTGCATCCAACATGTGATCTGACAAGGATTACTAACACCATTGAGAAACCCTTGCAATCATACTAACACTACTGGCTGCACACCAGCTGAGTGGAGAATGGCAACTGTTATAACCTTGCATAGAGGTGGTGCATCCACTGAATGACATAACTGTACACCTCTTTATCTGAGTATCCATATTTGTATGGCTGTAGGGGCGATCATCACGGAGCTGATCAGCACACATATATGTGCTCTACATGCAATTGTACACAGTTTGGATGTGTGACAGGGGAAGTATGACTGTTACACATGGTGGATATTTCCAAGGTAGTGGCCATGGACCTGGATGAGGGTACATCAGGACATACAACCCCCTAGACTCAGCCAAGCGGTCTGACTATATCCCTTGCTCAGGTAACATTTACAAATCACTCAGGTATCCATGTTACTATCTTCGTAGGGGTCACTAAGTGGCCCATTGCTGGCGCACATACACAAAATAGGGACATCCACCTCCAACAGCTGATCTGTCAGCAGCAGTGCTCAACAGGGTGCAGTCCTGGGTCCTCTACTGCTTGGAATTCATTCAACCACAGTACACGCGACTACTGACTGACTGTGGCTAACAATGTTGGTTGATGCCTGCAAATTGTGAGCACTCAGAGTCCCTGTGGTGTGTCACTATATTGCAAGAGGGTATTATGAACACATACCTGTTGACATTGTAATGGCCATAAACTCCATGCAAATATATATTTAGTATTGGTTCCATTAGTTAGATCTCTGTACCTGGTAAGTAGCACATCAGTTGCATCATATGATGTACATAGTCAGGGGTGAATGAACTTGGCACACAGACCTGGCCACACAAGTTTGCACTTAATGTGCCTTAGATCACCCTGTCTCTACAGTGGTATGACAGAAATCATATGGCATAGCTGAGGCCACAGTCACCTGTAAGTGACATGCTCATAACCTGCAAGTACTCTTTCTTCAGCATGCCAATATCTGAGTGCAATGGCCATGGTGATGTACCTTTCCAAGCCATACAGACAATTGCCCACAACAGTAGGGTCCCTCACAAGGTCACTTCATGTCTCCAGTATGTGTTCAATGGGGATATTCTGCAATGAGCGTCATTGTCATCTGTGGCATATAGACTATGCAGAGGCGATCTGTGCTTTGCATACAGGGCAATGTGTGACCCTGCTCTATTGCATATGCTGCCTATCTGTAGGAGGCATAGTAGATGGATAACCCATGGTAAGGACATTAACCTCGTATATGACATTGGTACTACATACTTGTGGGACAGATTTGTCTAGCAGACTTAAACACACCCTTGAAACAGAGCACCTCAGTGCACCTCACTACATGCCACCTGTATGCATGGCTGGGTGACCATTATCTTAACACAGGGCATCTGCCTGTGTCCCTGTGGACTGGGACAATATGTTAATCCTGTAACTATGGGTATAAAGATATCTATGATTGTGAGGACTGTATGGCCATTATGCCTGTTATGTTAAACATCCTATGGTTCCATAACATGATGTAAAAATGCTCTAACAGGCTCACACACAACCATGGCTACATTGAGGATAGCACCACTTTCAATCACTACGTACAGGACATGCCAAGGCACACATGTTGTGCAAGTTGGATGTATGTAGATGAGAATGCTTGCATATGTAATGGTGCACAATACAGATCACAGTATGTGATGCATGCTACACACCTCATGTCTGCTAGTACTATCAGTTCAGGACATACTATGCTTGATGACATCAACAGGCCTTGTTGTGGTCCGTTCATTGGGGGGGCCACATCACATGCTACAAATAAAATACTGCAGAACCATACCTATTTCTATTTTACCAAGATAATCATATTTATGCCACTGGGACACACAAGTGCACAAGACAGCCTGCAGGGAGATTAGAACCCCTGTCTATCTAGTCTTATTCACTATAGATCACAGTATTTATCATATGCACCATGGCTTAGGCCCTGATACTATACTGTCAGCTGACATCATCAGCCCTTGTAGAACAGGCCAGTGTGGAATCCAGCAGCAAGTTACAGGACCAAAAAGTGCATAACCATTGCAGAAGGATAGCCCATGAGGGCATGGCAGTTGTTTTCCAGGAGTATACACACACTCACAAACACACATATACCAAGTAGCCTACAGTAAAATTAAAACCACTACCTATCTAGTCTTATTCATTATAGATCACAGTACTTACTGCATGCCCCACAGGTTGAGTCTGTTGTATATGTGACTGCACACACTGTACTTGTACATTACACAAACTAGGCTTGTGTTGAACAGCATCTGTGGTCTGAAGAGTGATATTGCTTTGTACTGTTATCTGCATCTAGTATCTAAGCAGTAGGATAATTGTTATTATCCTAGCTATGCATGTACATTTACCAGTATGGCCATATGTGGCTGCTTGCAGCTAGATGGGCAAACCTGTGGGCAAGAACAATGTGCCCTGTCCATGCATGTATTGACAACATTATACATTACACTACCTGCATCTCTCAATGTGGTGACATCCAGCAGGCACAGGGGTCTGTAGGTAATTTGATTATGTACTGCTGCGCCCTTAGTTTGGAGCCTTTGAACAACAGTATGGATGTGTGATAATGCAGATTTACTCACCATTATTAGGGATAATGTAGGACACTACAGACATCCACACATATTTCTATAATTAACAGGAATGTATATATAAATGTAGCTGTGTGCATGTACGATATGTATATGTATCATATAGATGTATGGGGAGAGTCTATTAATGTGATATATATATATATATATATATATATATATATATATATATATATATATATATATATATTTATATATATATATATGGGTCCCTATGACTTCGTCGACAATTCATTTGACTGACACTCATTTCGTCGACAGTTCATTTGGTCGACAGAAAGATGTGCCTTTCCCCAATGTTAGGTGGGGGCTTCACCCCACACCCCCCATTGTGGGGCTGTGCCCCACACACCCCCTAACTATATATATCAACTCCAGGGTTGCACAACATTGGGGAAGGGCACATCTTTCTGTCGACCAAATGAACTGTCGACGAAATGAGTGTCAGTCAAATGAATTGTCGACGAAGTCATAGGGACCCATATATATATATAGCTATATATATATATATATATATATATATATATATATATATATAAAATATCTCGGTATATATCTATTTGACACTACAAAGCAATAGCTATACTATGTATGTGAGAGAGAGATAGTGACAGACGGATATGTATGCTTATATGTTTGTATGTATAGACATATCTATACATAACAGGTCAGTCTGATGACGGGGCAACAGAATTGCACTCATTTTAACTGTTTGGACATGCCCAGTGTGACTGTCAGCACTTATACAGTAACTCCAGGCCACACTTACTTGTAGTCCAGTCCGGGATTTTGTGTGTTACAGACTATACCTCTCAGGTGTCCAGAGTTTTGCAGAATGTCCAGAGTTTTGGCTTATGGTCTGTTCCTAATAAAATGTGTGGTTTTCTGGCAAATCATTTGGATGAACTTAGTACTGAAGTCACAAAATAGTGACATACATTTGAGTGTCTGACTTCAAATTCTTCAGAAAATTGTTATTTTAGCAACTGTTTATATTTATGAGAGCAGTATTTAACATATGCCCCCCATTTGTGGGCCATTGTTTCCCCACTTTGTCAGGCTTTCAAGAGATTTCTTGCACTAAGAGGTTTAGAGGTATGTTACAGACTTTGACATCTGTCCCTGTGTCTGCAGTACTGCACGTCAGCCAGTGTCCACAGCATTCCCCAACTATCTGCTATACTTAATATGTGATTGAGGTTCATAATGTTACACCACACACAGACTGACCATCTGTGAAAACACCAACATAATAATACCTCACATGCAAAACATGTGCTGACTTCAAGATTACAAGCATCAACACCTCCACCCATGCTAACTTCCCTAGCCCACTGAGCTACACTGGCTGCCAGATATTGTGTGATCAAGTTCTATGTTACAGCCCTGAGATTGCCTGGTCTGCTGATATACCATTGCTAACTTACTGTTAAAGCAGTTATATGGGAACACTGTTATGTTGGGTGTGGGTGTGGGGGAAACAACAGCACAGCTGCTGGGGTAGATAGTAGTCCAAATATCATGTGACCCCACTGTTTAACATCTCCCTTGCCTGATGTAGTGCATATTCCAACCATGAGGCCTAGTGATTATTAGGGAACATATACTATTGGACTGGGTACGTGTAGTCCACCGTGGATGTAACTTCTGTCCACATAGCTCATTATATTTCCTTGTATAAATGCAACAGATCCATACATACGATACCATATTATAGTAATCCTTACAAGTAGTATATGGGTTAGAGACTTACTTTGCAAATGTAGCAGTTGACAGGACTGTAGTTTGGGGCTGATTCTGGGATGCAAGCATTACACAGCCAATACATGGCTAGGTACAGGTTGTGTGGGTTGTCTGGCATCAACAATTTTACTATATGTATGTGATAAGGAGTTAGGTGTCAGTCCCTAGGGCCCTAGGCTGTTAGTGAGTGTACTATGCATTGTTTCTTAGCCAAAGCCAGGGCATACTGGGCATGGCTATGTCTGCCTACAGGGACATCATTAGGTGGTTCCTCGTGTCTGAGTCCTCCTGTGACTGTGGCTGTGGTGATGTAGGAACTGGTGTAGGCTGTATATCCCTTCCCTTTGCTGATTTTGCTGCAACTGTTTCCACAGGATCATATTGTGTAGCATGGCACATACTGTGAATATCTGTGCACATGTGACTGGAGAGTACTGCAGGGCTCCACCAGATATATCAAGGCACAGAAACCATAACTTCAGCAGCCCAAACACATGCTCTATGATGTTCCTAGTTTGTACATGTGCCTCATTATGGCATTCTTCAGTGGGTGTGTGTGCATATTTCTGATGGGTGTCATCATCCACGGTTCCAGTGCATAGCCAGCATCCCCCAGTAAATGGCCATGGGGGATGTACCCCCTAACAAACATCTGGCACAGTTATGATGAGTGCCAGATATGGGAGTCGTGATAACTGCCAGGGCTGCCAGCTCACACATTCATAATAATGTCCTGGGCATTGCACATGACCTGGCAGTTAGAGTGGTACCCCTTGGAGTTGATGCAGATTCTACTCTCCTCACTGGGTGGTGACTTGATGTATACATGAGTGCAATCTATGGCACCCAGTATCTCAGGGTAGTTTGCTACATGGTAGACATGTTACATATTGCTGACCCTAGCCTCAGGGGTGAGAGGAAAATAAATGTGATCACTGGCATGTGGTAGCATAGTATCCAGGAACTGGCGGAGTACCTTGGAAGCAGATGCCTGTGACACCCCCATCATGTCCCCAGCTGGTCTTTGGAAAGTACCTGTAGCTAGTATCCTAAGGGTTACACATATCTTTATTTCCACTGGGATGGGTTCCCCTATGTTGGCTCTGGGTCTGAGTTGAGGACGGCAGAGCTCAGTGAGTTCTTGTAGTATGTCCCTGCCCACCCTGTAGTGCTCTACAATCTCCAGCTCATGTAGCTGCTGGAAGGTTACCCTGGACCTGAACTGTCTTCTCCTTCTCTGTCTAGAGGCCTATTGTCAGCAGCAGCAGCAGCAGCATTGACTTCAGCATCTAGCACATACAGATGCAACAGACCTGCAGCAGCCCCTAGCAGTCTCTCAGTTAAAATTCCCAAGTCTACACTCCAGTGGTGCAGAGTATGGGGGGGGGGAATCAGATTGTAGGGTGTATGCATACTTTATAGTGCTTTGCTGTAGGTGCTGACTGTGTGATTGACTACATATGATGCATTCCACCTGCCTAGTATATCATTAACATCACTTAATGGCCCTTGTTTAAGTTAACAGAGGTCAAAACTAATTAATATGTCACTGGGTTTTTATTTATTTTATTTATTTATTTTATATTTGTTAACTGGGATAGTCCGGCTGAGCTTTTGGCTCATTTTCAGCAGAGACCTGGGGAGAAAAGCTCCTCAGGACTAGAAAACAATTTATTAAATTTTAGTAACATAGTAGGAACAATCAGCTATAGGATCTTACAAGCAGAGACCGGGAGAGAAAAAAAGCTCCTCAGGCAATTTAAATATACAGAGTATTAACAATTGGCAGACAAGTATGTGAGTTGTTACAAACAAGGTTTTAAACAATTAGCAGAAGAAAATGTGACTAGTTACAATATTATTTAAGCTGCTTAGAGCAAAATGAGTTAATAGTTAGGCAGATGCTTATTTAAAGTGGGTAGAAATTTAGATACAATTAGCAGTGCAGTGCGCAAATGCGTGCCGCATAAGTAAACCAAGCTTAGCAGTCAGTGTACACACCCCCACAAACTCCCATGCTCAGTATAGCGGTATGCTGTGCAAACATGCGAAAACACGCTCCCCTTAGCTAACCACATCTTAGAAGTTATTGCACAACCCTGCAAGGATACGCTCAGCACTGTGGTGTACACACAAACAGGCTGAAATAAGCTTAAAAGTCATTGGGCACACCCTCCCCTGATGTCAGCTATCTCCTC
This sequence comes from Protopterus annectens, assembly GCF_019279795.1. Lineage (NCBI taxonomy): Eukaryota > Metazoa > Chordata > Ceratodontiformes > Protopteridae > Protopterus > Protopterus annectens. The sequence continues at coordinate 83,077,964 of NC_056727.1, read as the reverse complement.
TGTAAACAACAACATGGTTCTCTGCCTACATGAAGGGGATATGTGGACATGATCACCCCTTTGTGCTATTCGGTAACTCCACTTCATTTGCATAGAGTTCACAGCCTGGAAACTACATGCTTCAAAACTCTACCACGTTAGCAACAGCACCAATGTACCAGTGTAGATACTCTATGCAGAGTCATGTAATGCATTTTTGTCACATCATATTAATTTGATTAATATTTCCACTTTTCTTTTTTTTTTTTTATAAAGCATGTTTGCGCACTGTGGCTCATTGCACAAACATGCCCAGATTATTAAAACAAAATAAATGTAATTTAACTTATTTCCTTTAATTTCTCAGATGCACAGAGGATAGTTTTGCTCATATCTGTATGTGCTATGCCATTTCTGTCCATCTATTTACATTTTTACAACCTCTTTTGTCTGTCTATATTCCTGTACACGGAAGTTTTCTATGTACACTATGGACACTGACACGGGGTCTGCAGAGCTGCCTATTTGCTTGCTGGATCACTTTACTTGCCTCATTTGCATGAGATTCATCTGCTTATGAGGTGATTTGCATGCCACAGAAGTTTCTGTGTTGGCGGGCTCATTCATGCCGCTCAGCGGCACTTATTAAATCTAAAAATGTTTGTGCCCATGTTAGCAGCATGATGTGATGCCTACAGAAAAAAAAGCATGTAGGCTTTATTAAATTCCCCCCATAATCTTTATTTTCTGCATATTTACCCATAGAGCTTACCTCTGTGCCTGTTTACTTATGTCTGAACTATAAAGCTACTACTGCCTGCATCTTTTTTTAACCCCTGTTAGACCCAGATGTCTTTGTGGAATTATGGGAAGTTGTTCATTGGTAGTTTATTGCTATGGGGAAGTATCCATAATAATTAAAGAGAACTTTAACCCACAATCTTTTTGCTACTTTAATTATTTGTGATGAGTTATAAATGTCAGTGGTATTCACTCTTCACGTTTCACTATGAACCTAGAAGATAATTTTCATACATTTTTTCAGGCAGCTGTACTTGCGAAAACTTTCCATTTTGTATAATGAATTGCAAGTAGAGTTTATGACTTCATTTCCTTCTCCCAGCTACAACAACGACACTACACAAAATGTTGTTTTTCTGATCAAAGGTAAAACAGTAATTTCCAACAACAAAAACTTAAACTAAAAATTCTAAATGACTTCTTTATGTAGGAGCAAGTCTAAGCACCCCCCTCCTTGTGGGCAGCTGCACTCTCACCACTTCCAAATTAATATAAGTAGTTATGAGTTTGCTGCAAATTAGAGAAAAGGAAAAACTCTTCACTCTATTGCCCTTAGACTATGACAGAAAAGTCTGCATCCTACAGTAAGATCCCATGTTCTTGTTTCCATCTGTGACATTCTAATATAAACTACAAAAGTCAACTGCTTTTCTCCCCCCCTACAATCCATAAACTACCACATTTCACCAAATACATGCAACAAATTCCACATAGATGCAGGACATTCCACAACATGGTGGCCACTAAAAGAAGAGAGAGTTTTTGTAACAATTGTACAAAGCAGCTCTTGTAATCACTTTATGCAAAAGTATGCTAAATGCTGACACCAGCTCTGGTGCTGCAGAGGGATAAATCCCTGATTATGATCAGGCAACCCAGGATCAATCAGTTCCTCTGGTGATACAGAGGAATAAATCCTTGACTATGACCCAGGAGCAATCAGTGGCTCAGGTATTATGGAAAGTTAAGTCCCTGGTCCAGGTGACGATCTATCAATCAGTGGCTCAGGTGCTATGGAAGGTTAAATCCCTGACTATGGCCCAGGTGACCAGGGATCAATCAGTGGCTCAGGTGCTAAAGAAGGTTCAGTTCCTGACCATGGCCCAGGTAACCAGGGATAAATCAGTGGCTCAGGTGCTATGGAAGGTTAAATCCCTTACTATGGCCCGGGTGGCCAGGGATCAATCAGTGACTCAGGTGCTAAAGAAGGTTCACGCCCTGACTATGGCCCAGGTGACCAGGGATCAGTCAGTGGCTCAGGTGCTATGGAAGGTTAAATCCCTGACTATGGTCCAGGTGAACAGGGATCAATCAGTGGCTCAAGTGCTATAAAATATTAAATCCCTGAATATGGCTCAGGTGATCCAAGAACAATCAGTGGCTCAGGAGCTATAGAAGAAGAATATCCGTGATTATTACCCAGGTGAGATAAATGACAACAAGAAATTAAAACAAGGATCACAAGCAGACACACGCCTCATAACAGACAGTACAAAAATGTTATTATCGTAAGTTTAGCACCTAAACTTCATTAGAACTAATTATAAAATTAAATTTCCTGCTTTTAAAAACTTCAGTCTTCCAGATGACCAATCCAATGTCCTTGCTGAACATGAATGAAAAGTACATCGCCCAATAGGAATTCTTCAAAAAGTGACCATACGCAACTGGAAACATAACATATATGTAATTTGTTAACATCATAAGATATAAAAAATGTGAAAATATGAATTACATTCATAAAAAAAACCCCAATATTATTTAAACAACATTCATAAAAAGTTATTGTGCGTGATAATGGCATAACTTCAATAAACTAGCAATTGAAACAGACATTAATTCCTGGTGGGTTGTTAGCATTCAAATAAAGTTGCCAAAATTGTTCTCTAGTCTCCACATACTCGCTCCATAATCCCCCTGGAGTTTTAGCTACCCACAATAAAATAAAAAATAGGAAGTTATGCTCTTTATAATTTTAATATGTTTGGCTAGGGTGTTGTGCAACCTGCCTTTACCTGTAGCATACCTTTGCACGTAAATTCACTCCCGCATCTTTCTCAGTTTTTCCAACATAAAATGCAGGGCACTGCTGACACTGAATTGAAGGAAAAGTTGGGACAAAAGCCTGTTGTGATTTATGGAAAAGGAACATGTTTTAGGAATTATTGGGAGAGTAATAGAAAAATTACTTTTAAATGGGAGCCTTTTAAATGTGGTCAATGCAACCAATGTAAATATATCTTGGTAATGGAACAAGTCACTATTAATATGTCTATCAATGCTAGAGGCCATTTTGATTGTAATTCATGGGGAGTTGTATATGTAGCTAAGTGTCAACAGTACCCTGTAATTTATGTTGGAAAAACTTATAGAAAGATGTGGGGAATTTACGAACACACATATAACATAGGTAAAGGCAGGTTGCACAACACTCTAGCCAAACATATTAAAAATTATAAAGAGCATAACTTCCTATTTTTTATTTTAGAGAGGGTGGCTAAAATCCTAGGGGGATTATGGTGTGAGTATGTGGAGACTAGAGAACTATGGTGGCTACGTTATTTGAATACTATCAACCCACTAGGAAGTAATGAGTTTGTTTCAATCGCTAGTTTGCTGATGTTATGGCATTATCATGCATAATACGTTTTTATGAATGTTGTTATAAATAGTATTGAGCATTTTTATGAATTTAATTCATATTTTCAAGATTTTTTTTATATCTTATGATGGTAATGAATTACATATATGTTATGTTTCCAACTGTGTACGGTCAATTTTTGAAGAATTCTTATTGGACGATGTACTTTTCATTCATATTCAGCAAGGGCATTTAATTGGTCAAAAGGAATACTGAAGTTTTTAAAAGCAGGAAATCTAATGAATTGATTTGTTCTGATGAGGTTTGATTATACTGAATTAAAGCGCTAAACTTATGATAATAAATTTTGGTCTTGTATGTTACGAGACGTGTGTCTGCTTGTGATCCTTGTTTTAATTTCTTTATGATCCAGGTGACTAGGAGGAAGCAGTGGTGCAGGTGATACAGAGGGATAAATCATTCACTATATATAACCCAGGTGACCAGGGATCAATCAATGTATTAGGTGCTATGGAAGGTTAAATCCCTGACTATGGTCCAGGTGACCAGGGATCAAACAGTGGCTCACAGGCTATTGAGGGATAAATACCTGACTATGACCCATGCGACCCAGGATCAATCAGTGCTCAGGGGCTATGAAAGGATAAATGCCTGACTATGACCCAGGTGCTATACAGAGGTAAATCCCTGACTATGACCCAAGTGACCCAGGAGCAAGCAATAGCTCAGGTGCTACGCAGAGGTAAATGCCTATGACCCAGGAGCAAGCAGTGGGTCAGGTGCTTAACAGAATGGTAGGAAAAGATCAGCTTGCTCATCCTGGGAGACAGGATTGTGTCTGGAGTGTTCCAATGTCAAAATATCATGGGGGAGGCATGGTGGTCCTCAGGTATGTTCTTTGGCCACCAAGCTGCCTCAGCAGTAGTTTTTCAGTACAAATGCATAAGAACATGCATCCACTTCGGGGAGAGTATTGCAGTCCCCATAATGAAAGTACACCCTCATTGCCAGGATACCAGTGAGGGTGACAGCAATTACTGAGGCTAGCTGCATGATGATCTTCCCTAGTCAACTGTCGCCCTCAGTACAGAATATCAAGAAAGGAAGAGAATGAATAAGAGTGACTGCTAGGTGAACACTTGATGGTTGGCAGCACGGGGGAGGGGAATCACATAAGGAAATTCACCTGAATACTGCTCATGTGCCCCAGGGCACTATTCACTCATTTTACAGGAACAAACATATGTTTGAACATAGTCAGTTCCAGAACTTGTCTTACCATCATAATCGATTCAGTATAAAATTTTAATTTAAATGGTTCCATTTCTGTAGGTTAAGAAAATAAATTAGTTGGTGTTCCATAGCTATAGCCAAACTGTTTCAAGAATTAGACAACCAAGTTTCATGATTTATATAGGTGATTAATCACTGAATAACTGGAATCAAGGTGGCTATTCATTCTGTTAAAAAACTCAGTTTGACAAAACTTCTTTGAAAGTGATTCCCCCTTTGCATAAAAGCTGGAAAAGTACATCTCAGACCTGCTAGAGTAGATAGAGTTGTACACCCACAGTTGTGCTCTGAGCCTTTATCCATATGGGAATGATCTCGTATATAATCACATCATTATGTTAATTAAGGGCAGTGTAGGGGAACATCCTCCTAACGTGGTGGGTTAAGGAGTACAACCATTCCACAAAAATCCCCAAAGTTTTTTTAAATAGATCGACAGTTTTGAAAAAATTATGTACAGCTCGAATCAAATATTTGACAGTAAAATTTCTCTTCTGTATTTAAGTAGGGTTTTCCTTTTTGAACTGTCCTAATGTGAATATTTCCCTTAGTTATCCACATAAGTCATATTCTTCAGGTCATCTTCAGGGCCATGAAAAGTAATGGTGTCTCATTAGCCCTACTTATATAGCACAGTTAAGGTTTCATTTTACAGAAGTGGAGATGGGGCTCCTTGGGTTCCAGAAGCAATATATATTTGAAATGAGCTTTAAATTCCACTAGCATCAGCTATACAAGATTTTCATGTGATATTTTTAATGTGTTTGATAGTCATACATCAGTTATGTTTTCAGTTTGCTCATTTTACAGCACATTTTACTAATTATTGAAACATTCACATTTTGCTCTAATGCTTTGTGTTGTGGTCAACACCAAACATTAATTCTAGGATGGCTATGAACTGTTATTTGTATTATCCTTTTTAGCCTGATTTGGTACTGTAATTCACAGACCTGTGTGCTGCTTGCCTAGTGTTGTTCCTATGTTATGCTCATTTCAGCCTTCACTATCATTCCGCTGCAGTACTGTAATTTATTCACAGCACAAAACGTGATTCTGACCATGGCAGATTAGCGCAGCATACTGATCACCAATGATATGTTTGTTTTGAAAACTCACCTTTATTGCATTCAACTTGTATAACATTCCAACTATGTAAAAAAATTTAAAGAGCCATAGTACTCAATATACAATTAGTACATTTCAATTCTAAATTTGTTGACAGCTCACCTTTCTAATTCCAGGTACATACATACATAAGCACCAGTTTTCTTTTCATATTTTAATAGATAATAAACATTTAAATACAACTTGAAGAACAAGCCATCAACTCTTTTGTTTTAACCTTCATTGATCACTCCTTAATATATAACTGGCCATAAATGGCATTAAAAATAGGAAGAGAAGAGAATTTAGAGCAGACTGTTTCCTATGAAATTGAAGGCACCTTGGCAATATTTAACCATGGTAAAGTTTTCTTCCTACACACAAGTCCAGTGAAATTAGTTTAGAATGTATAAATGACCCTCAATAACCACATTTTTATTATATCCTCATACAGCTTTCATGGTAATTACCTTGCCATGTCTTTCTTCCACAGTTTTTTTTTTGCAACATGGCGTTCCTTTGTCTTTCATTCATTACCTGCATTGCATCTTCAGCTGCTGGAAGAGATTTTGATTTCTATCTTTTTATTAGTTTTATCGGCAACCAACAAGAACTACGTTGGCATTGCTTCTTCTGATTTAGTGCACTATAGATATTTTTTTGTATACCAGTAACCTAGAGGATTATTACTATGTTTCCAGCCATAACAAAGTTGTTACAGGTCTGAGACATGACAATCAAGAAATTCTCCTTGACAGCAGAGCAAGAGTGAAGATTTCGGGGCAAATATTGACATTCATGTCAAGATACAGAACCCTGCTCATAATTTTTTATTTTCGATGGAGCTTTAGCTGTTCTGGTGTACTTTCAGTTACAGAGAAAGATGTAGTTTATCAAAGTACTTCATGGTTTGGAAAACTATCAAACATGATGATCGGAAGTTAAAAAAGGCAGGCTGAATTGTTAACAGTTTTTTAAGCTGTTAGTTCAAAAGTGCACTTAACTTACAGCCCTAAGTGTTTCATGATTTTCAAAGTCGTGTGACATTTAATGATCTTGTATTTTATTCTCTATAATTATATTTTAGAATTATATTTGAGTTTAATATCTTTTAGAGGCACTTATAAGCTTGTTAAGAACTTTTCTAACATTAGAAAAATGTTTATCATGACTGTATTTTCCCCACTTTTGGAGTGTAATCCCAGGAATCTATTCATTGCATAAACATTTTAGTAATATATTTGTGCAAAACTCTTGACATTCAAATCTCTAAATAATCCCTAAAACTTGTCATATTTGAACATGAGAAAACTATATGCTCTCACATCCATAATATGTTGTCATTTTGATTCCTTGTCATACAGCCATTCAGACTTATTTCAAAAGAGAACTGAACTAATCTGCAATATGCTGATGCCTATTTTTGCTATTCTTATGGTTGCAGCATGTCTCGTAACTCTCTGCTGCATCTGCAACTTCAAAATAGTCTTTACAGATGTAGAGTTAAGATCAAATGAAAGGTACACTCACATAAATGTACACTAACAGACTACTTAGACTAGTAGCACTGTAGGATACACATCTCTCACTATGCCAAGCTCCCTTAAAGTGGTTATGTAACAAGTATTACAGTTTTAGATATTACCGTATGTAGCACTCTTGTTTCTTTAGAAGCAATAATCGAGTTCCATTCAGTTTCACATAGCACACAAAACATCCTAGCAGCAAGTAAGTTTCTAGTGTGTTGCTGTCTGCTTAAATGTTATTTTTTTATCTGCTACTAATCTCTAGCATGTATATTAACATATTTCTACTGGCTTCTGCTGTAGGGTTCAGTTGTTGTACCTGATTTTATGAATAGCACATTTACTGGCTAGTCTAGTCAGTTATTAAAAATATGAGACTGATCTGTTTTTGAAAAGGTTTGGGTTGTTGCCTAGTTTTTCATATCTATTAAAATCCATGCTGCTTATTCTAAAGTGCTTAAATGTCACATTTACAGACTGCATGTTGTGTAGCAGAGTGGGAACTAACTGAGTCAGACATTTTACCTGTCCTTCTAAAATCTGGAAACTTCCAGCTCAGTAATCCCAAACTTGCATAACAACACACATCTTGTTAGCTACTTTATATTCCATCTGTACTTCTAAACTGTGGAAGCCTCCAGTTTAGTAATCCCAGACTTGCATACCTGGACATATTTCATATTAGCTGTCTTATTTTCTTGTTTAAAGGCTATAAAGCAGAAATGCACAACTGTGAAATATAGAGCACTACTTATGTTGGCCAAACACTACGTAATGCAGCACAGCATAGACGAACACTACTTTATTTCCCCAGTTCAACCATCAAACAATCATAATTACTTTAGGCTCTCTTTCTCTCCCAGTATACTGAGCACATACTATCTCTGACAATTCCTGCTGCAAAAATTAAGACAATCTTACTTCTAAGGGAACCTCTATGGCTGAATTTCACACGAGTTGCAAAAACACAAAGGATAAATACCTTCAGTTAAAACCTAAAGCTTCCAAGAATCAAATTAAACTTAAAGAAATATCTTGTTTTCCCTCACTTCTGCATCAGTGTGTTCTGTACTGTAGCATGGAATCTGCTGGAGGGACACCCACATCCAGAGGCCTTATACTGCTTAAGTTAAGGTGAAGTTAAATTAACCCTTTAGCATATACTACTCTAATAACAGTGTTTTCCCTGGAAAAAACAAAGTCCACAACAATAAAATGAAATGCTATTACTCACCTCATTTAGAGTTCAAAGACCTTGTGTTTGTATCCATTTTCTTCTTTTGTAGTTGCCCATTTTTAATCTATCATTTCAACACTAACTAGTCTCCACACCTCAGCCTAGTGTGGGCATCTTTTCACCAAGGAACCTCAAACTGTACATCTAGCTGCAAATCAAACTAAAGCCTCTCCATGCAGACTCAAGTATAAACTGTGCCACCCAAGAATGCTGTATATTAGCTTTTTAAGTATAACTGCTTTGAAAAACAGTGATATAACTAACCTACAGCACATTAAAATAAAATAAATCAGTTTTGATCTGTACAGTGCATTTAAAGCTAATTAATTCAGATGTCAGCTTGCACACACCTAGTGGAACCCCCCAGACTTCTGTAACAACAATCTGTTCTTATTCTGCTCTAGCTGATAACATGTCTTCTAGTACCTATAGCCCCCTAAATAAACAAATGAAATTGGCCAACAGCACAGTTAAAATACAACATAATAACCAGGGCATAGATTTCAGCTCCTACCTACTTCTCTTATATTAATTTCAAGCCAAACTTACTGCAATACTGTCTGTTGCAGTTAACTTAGGTGTATCTTTAATAATAATGTAGCAGATTATGTTACTTCCTTTAAAGTTATCAGGACTTGTCTTACCTCCTGTTTTGTTGCAGTTTTACGGATTGTTTTCCTGTTACTTACCATGGGCCAAGATAGCCAAAAAACAACCCTTAAACATTCTGGTCCTCCATATCCTCTCTCATTAACCCAGGTACAAAAAAGGATCGCAGCTCATACCCATACATTCCACCTCTTCAATAAATACTTCATAAAAGGCATAGCTAACTTAACCTCAAACTCACCTCATGCAACCCCTTCAACTAGCTAACTTCCTCCGTCTTTGACCCTAGCACATAACCTAACTGCAGCCTCTCCAATGCACATACAGGCAACTCCACCCACTTCACCTTTCAACCAATTTTTCTAACTCTTATAAACTAAACCCTTGTTCCTCCTCAGCCAAAAACCTTCCCCTGGAATACCTAAATCTAGCTGTAGATGCAATAGCATATCCAATAAACATTCTTACTAATAGATCAGTTACAGAATCCTGTGTCCATAATTTATGGGAAATGGCTCATATTATCCCTTTACATAAAGGAGGTAATTCCACTGACATTACAAATTTCCATCCCATACAGTCTGGGACATCTTGTCTTCCCTCTCTGAAATCCTAGAAATATGTAAACATCAACAATATATCCACTATTTCTTACAAAAGAAGCTACTTACCAGTACACAACATGGATTTTAGCCAGACCACAGCACTTCTACTGCATCATTATCATTTACAGACACTGTCAATAAAGCTCACAGCTCTAATAAATCTGTATCAGTAGTATTTCTAGATCCATCAAAAGCCTTTGACATGGTCTCTCATAGTAAACTCTTCAATCAACTTTCTATCCTGGGTCTATCATCTCTATCTATTTGATGGTTTTCCAGCTACATTGTCAACAGGCAACAACCATAAACCAACCAAATAAATCCCCTGAACAAAGCCTATACTCTTACTCAGTAGCAAAAAACAAAACAAAAAACAAAAATGGAACTCCCTACTTGTAACCACCAGAACTGTTTCTAACCTACCCACATTTATATGATCTCTAAAAGAATACTTTACAAAATCATGGATCTACTCCTGTGCGAATCCTTGCTGAACTCACTCACTATACTTCACTCACCCCCTTCAAAATAAGTCATACCTCACAACCCTCTCCATCCTCCTACTATACTCCTTTCTTTTGTTTTTCCCACTAACTTACCTTATCCTAAACCAACTATCTTGGTTAGAATTACCCAATCAACTCACCCTCACACACTCTCTATGGCCCACCAAATGTCCTGTGAACATGAAAAGACACCAGCCCTCCAAAGCCTCCTAATCCCGCACACAAACGTTCACAAATTAAGATCCACCAACAAAACTCTAATAGAAGTAATTAGAAGCAAAAGCAGCTCAGGCGACTCTCTTTATTCCTTTTATGTTGCAAAACTGTGAAATGCCTTGCCCTTTGACATTAGAATCACAACTAACTTAAAAAACTTCAAGCATCTCATTAAAACCCACCTCACCAATTCCTGGATATGCACCAGTGCTGATCACGGGTAACCTACCATAGTACTATTTTATCCTCCTAAGTTTTCTGTCCACTTATACCAACTGATATTTTCACCCACCAGTACTCCAATCCAACTCCCCAGACCCCCCCAAAAAACTATTGCTTAAACCAATCTCTGATCTCAGTTTTTTCACTCTAAAAATGAATCATCACTTAATTTCTTAATGTGCTGTCACATTGTACATGATATAATTGGACTTTACATTGTTTTGACTAATTTTATAAATGTGATTATCCTGTACAAATACCAAGAACTATCGTTAGATATAATGTGTCCAATGTATACTGTTACTTGCCTCTTCTCTGTATTAACCATACTTGTTTGTTGTTATTGTTACCAGTTTTAATTTTTGATTCTGATTTTTTCTTGCCAATGTAATACAAAATTGTACTAACAATGGAACTTTTCTTCCCAGGCCATCACTGAGAAAGGGCAACATGCCCAATTGGACTTTCCTGGTAAACAAATGTAAAATAAAATAAATAATAACATGAATTATCCACTTTCCTTTTGCAGACCTTTCCTCTACCTCTTTCACTTCCCTCCCTACTCACATAAGCTACCTGAAGATACTCTACCCCGCACTCTTTTTATAATCTCCTTTTCTCTCCATCCTTACTTCTGTCTGTAATCCTAATATGAATATCTCTGTCATACTAAGACCGCACTCAATTCCCTCTCACTGTCTCTAATCATGTACTCTTTAATATCTCTTTTACATATCTTATTAGAATTGTCTCGGGTCTTATTTATCCCATACTAAATAATATGACTAATGAGTTTTTTATAACATATTTTTTCCAGCTCTTGTTATTGTTTCTTTTCACTCTGCTAAGAAACATGTTTTATGTTTTTCTCGTTACAAAGTTTCTTCGCAGCTATGTTTTGTAAACTTAAATTTATACTTTGTGATTTAAATTTTCTGTAATTGATTTTTGATAGATTTTGGTTGTGAAGTTTTTCTTCCCAGGCTTTCAGTGAAAATGGACACTTTTTGGCCAGTCGGACTTTCTTGGTAAACAAATGTTGAATAAATAAATAAGGTATGCCACATAGAATACAGCTCAGGTAGAATAATATCTAATACACACATTAAATTAATTCAACTATATGAAGTCTGAATATTTTTTAATTAATCCAACAAAATGTGAATATTTACCAGAATCAGTCTGGCGAATAATCTTTACGTGTATCAGTGACTATCTGTAATACGTTGTATTGATTTCAATCAACTTAATTGCTGTGAAATGTTCTGCTTGTTGTCTTGCAGGTTGGTAATATCAGACTTAGAAGGTTTTGGCATCAAGTAAATCAACTCAGACAGTCAATAAGTCATCGTGGGCACTATTAGCATTTTAATGAACAGCAGTCAAGGTTATACTGTGCAGCAAGAGAATTCCAGGTCTTTTTGAATTATTTCTCTTTGAAGCATTCCATGGTTCTCTAAGTCAAATTGTCTCTGTAGATGTCTTCATTTTTTTCTGTAGATCTTTTTATCCTTATCTAGTTTCCAGTAAGATATTGGAAGGTTTGCCTCTCAGAGTACTGCCTTGCATTCTTCCTGTATTACAAAATTCTTGATCTGGTAGCTTTATGATCATTCTTTCTCCTTTTAAGAAAAGCAAATTATTTGGTGTTCTATCAAAGCAGGGTTTCTATTTTTTGTCTTTGCAGCATAATTGAATCAAAGAGTTTTTACTCTCTGATACTAAATGTGAAACAAATCAATAATTTTGGCCTCAGAAATCTACCAAATAGAAGATTTGCTGGAAGTAATCCTATTGACTAATGAAGTATTGTGGTATTCTGATACGGAAAAGAAACAATCATTGGTATTTGAATATTCACTTTTCTTCATTAGATTCCTTACGGTCTGGACCATATGCTTAACCTAAGTCACAGATAAAACCAAATCCAGGAAGAACCATAACCTTGCAGCAGTATTACACTTTATTAAGCACTTTCGTCAGCGTATAACAGATGACTTCATCAGAATAAAACCAATCTAAAAAAACATGTTTAAGTAGTGTTTAAAATCAAATCACATGGTTAAAAAATCCAATCAAAACCCAGCATCAATTAATATGCTCGTAACTAATGACTTACAAATACAAAATACTATGTTATATTTCCTAGCCTAGATATAAAATATTATGTACAACAAACATATTAAGTGAAGTTGAAAAAAACATATACTTATAACTGATTGTATAATGCAGTTTTAAACTGCTGAGACTGATGCCATATGCTTAACCTGTCCCTTGATTTTATGGAATTTTGGACTTCAGTTTCATGTGTCTAAACTATCATACCATTGTTAATGACTGTCTCCTCTGGTATTGATTGTCTTACAAAAATGGATTTAATGGCAGCTATTACTGTTTGACTTGCATCTTTTAGTTGCACAACTTCAGAAAACAATAAATGCTAGCATACTTCAAAAAATGCAAGTTTTATGCTGAAATAAATTTATATCAACCATCATTTTTGGCAAAGATGGAATTTTATGAGGTATAATTGTTTTCTTCCTGGTTTTGATTTTTGTAAATATTACAAATTTCACACATTCTAACACTTGCTCTGTTTGTTCTGTCATATCAGACTGATATAGGCTCATAGGTTTTTACTAGGCTAATAACCACAAGTGCCTTTTTAAGCCTAGCCATGCATCCCAAATTTCTGGCAAGTTATTGCAATCTTGATAATTGTAAGCAGGGGCTTGGGAGAAACATTTTCAAGCAATGGCCTGAGAAATGAACCACTTATAGGGACCTGTGTTCATTAGAGACGTAGGTGCCAAATCAGGGATGAATTTCCTGTTCCCTGTCCAATTATCCAAGTTACACTTGAATTGGGTTAGGGGTGAACTCTGCTTCACATGGATGAGGGAGCCTGTTCCATAGGGTAGTCTATGGGATACATACCAGTCTGTCCAGCAGGTCCTATTTATATCACAGGAGGTTTAGGTCTTTACAACAGGTAAGTCTGGTACTGTTTGTTTTGCATATATGCAGGAGGTCCATTGAAGTAGGGTCTGACAGGTCTGACAATGCCTTGTATGCTAGGCATAGATCCCTCCTCAACAGCCTCTAGGAGGCATAATACAGAGATAGTGCTTTGAGGCAGTCAGCGCAGGACATGTTACTTACACCCTGTATTTTTTTTTAGTGAGGAACTTCTTTTGACTTTCCAGTTGTTGGATATGCCTGGTTAGGTACTTACCAAACGGGGCACTATACTCAATGATAAGTCTGATGAATGCCAAATATAGTGGAACAATGACTTCCTTGGACCTAGATGCCATACCTTTGTTTATAAGTTGCACAACATAGTATGATTTCCTCACTACTATAGACATGTGATAGTCAAATGTTAAATTACTGTCTATGTGTATCCCCAAATCCGTGACTACTTGGTCAACTGTTAGTGTGTGTTGTTAATATGATAGCTACCTGGGGTGGATGACTTCCCAAAGGATACTATTATGGATTTCTTGGCATTTAGTTTTAGTCCATGGCTCTGACACCAGTTGTTTGTCTGTCAGCCCCTCCTGTAGAACATTTGTGTCAGTGTGAGATTCAATGACAGCTTCTAATTTGCAATCATCTGCAAATTTAGTCAGCCAGAGACCACTGATATTGGCCTAGACTTTTGAGAAGTAAATGCCAAAAGGGAGCAGTCCAAGGACTGATCCCTTAGGGACTCCACTTGTGACTGGCCTCATTGTAGAGTTGGACACCCAATTCTAACTTCCTGGGTCCTGTCTATGAGCCAGTTGGCTATCCACTGGGTGACATACGGGTTTGTACCTAACTTCTTGAATTTGTCAACAATGCCTGAGTGGGGTATTGTGTCAAATGCCTTGGCCAGGTCAAGGTAGGCAGTGTGAACAATTTTGCCCTCATCCATCACTTTAGTGACCTTCTCAAAGAAGTTCACCAGGTTGAGTAGGCATGATCTGCCCTTGATGAATCCAAACTGGGTTGGGTCCAGTGTCCGGAAGTTTACTATATCTCTATTGATCATCTCCATGATAATTCTTTCCATGGCTTTACATATAAGACTAGTGAGACTTATGGGTCTGTAGTTTCCAGGGACTGTAGATGGCCCACTTTTATGCAGAGGGATGACTGTTGCCTTTCTCCATTCATGAGGCATGAAGCCTGTTTGGAGGCTACAGTTAAACAGTAATTCCAGAGGCCCTGATAGGTCATGTTTCATGCTATTTAGAAGGCATCCTAAGATATTGTCTGTGCCCATTGATGCAAAGTTCTTGGTCTTAGAGAGAGCATCAAATATCTATTCCCTAGTGATAATAGGGGGAGTTATAGCTGAGGGAAGGTTGAGGGGCAGAGAGGAGTAAAGTTGGAGCTACATTTATTAGCCAGGAGGTTTGCTATATATTCTGGCTCAGTAAAGGTGGGTCTATTTACAATGCCTTTGAGGTTGCAGACATAGCTAAAGAACGCTTTATGGTTGTCCTTGGCCTGTGAGGCCAGACTTATCTGAAATTTGGCTTTGGTAGACTGTATTTGTCCTCTGAATTGTTTGTTTAGTTTGATAACAGTTCTTTTATCCTGCTGGGTGCTGCACCTCCTAATTTTTGCCATGATGTTCTTCCTCCCGTTATACAGACGATTGATTTTGTGATTCCACCAGGGTGGCTTGTTTTTTGAGATAGTTCTGTACTTCTTCCTGATGGTTACAGCTACCTCTATGCAGCTATTAACATACTTGTATATGGTTTCTGTGAACAGTTCTGCATAGGCAGCAGTGTTCACAGGGTTTATGGGGACTTGAAATTTTGCCAGGTTCTCACTTAATAGCAGGAGGTTAGCCTTAGAATAGTTCCTGAATATTGCAGGTTTAGCTGGGGGGGGGGAGGGGGGTTTCCAAGTTTTATTTTTACTTCAACGGAGACCATTTTGTGGTCTGACCTTACCAGGGAAGGCATTACAGTAGGTGATGTGCAGCAGTCTCCCAAATAAGTGAGGACCAGATCCGGTATGGTTGCACCCCTGGTTGGTGTATTGACTATCTGGTCCAGGGAGTTTGTGTTTACAAAATCCAGGAATCTCTGTGCATGTACATTTGGTGTCATGTAGGATTCCCAGTTAATAGTGGGGTAGTTAAAGTCACCCATGAATATGGTGTTGGGTTGGATGGTTAGTGTTTCTAATAAGTTTGAATACATAGTATGGGTTTCCTGGGTCATAGACGGGGACCTATAGCTTGCAAGGAAGTGGTATTGGATTTTACTTATGGTGATTTGAACATAGAGCAGCTCAAGTACATTGTCCTGTTTGACCAGCCTTGAAGTATATTTATTTTTGAAGTAAATAGAGACACCTCCACCTTTAGTCCCCACCTGTGAAGTAGCTGACCTAAATGTGTGGAAGGCATTATAACCTTGCACTGTTGGTGTGCTCTCCGTGGCTTTAAACCGTGTCTCAGTGACTGCACAGACATTTGCATTCCCTAGGGTAAAGAGAGCTTCTTGGGAGTGGAGTTTTTTGTTTATGATCTGGTTTATGCTCTTCTGATGAAAAAATACTATGTACTTGAGTGACATAGATCTGGCATTTGCTTCTGCTGCAGTTTGTCTTTCTGTCTCCATCTGCCAAGTGTTAGTTTAATCAGATTTTCATCATATTTCCAATATAATTGTGTCCAAGACTAACATAACTAACCTATTTTTTTCTTTTTTTCAGCCTGTTAATTTAGTAGGTTGGCAACTATCAAATACCTTTACAATCATTTGCACACTTAATTTAAGTTTAATTAGTGCTTGTCCAAACAAAGATGTAATTACATTCTGACATTGTGTCAGCAATACTGGATGTTAATGGAAGTGAGATCAATTAAACTTCAGGGTCCAGCAGTACTTTAAAAAGTAAATTTTTAAACTTAATGATATTAAAAACTTTGTTTTTTAGCAAGACAATGTTTACAATGTTTTTAACAAGACAATTTTCACAATCATGAAGATGCATGCTATTAATATTTCTTTGAATTTTATTTTTTATGATATATGGAGAATGATATAATTTTAATTTCTTTTTGTACTCCTAAGCATTTATTCATGTACCCTTAGGCCTTCTGATCAATGCTGTCGATGCACACCTGATGTTCTAAGAGACTGGCCTCACATTTTTGCACCATATCCTAGGTTGAACTCCCCCCCCCCCCCCAGTTCAAACATTACTTATACATGCTAACCTTTGGTGACACATCAGTAGGAAAAGGAGAAAGTACTCACTATAATGTACAACAGTTTCACATAAACACTAATGCCACACTATATGTAGTAGCATGCAGACATATTTAAGGAATATTAAAACCAAGGAAATGTGATTGGGAAGTTAGAACTCAACCAAATTACCATTGATCAATTGTAGGGAAGCCTTTCTAACTACCTGACTCAAATTGTTTGGGGTATCAATCTCAATCTGGATAACTTTTGTGGAGTGCTCACTATGGCACCCAAGTACATTACTTAATTTCATAGAAAGAAGAACCCCAAGGGGTTGAGGAATTGCCTAAGATGCTCTACAGATATGTTTTGAGAGATCTCTTTACGGTTACATAAAGTGGCATCTGCCTTCTACAAAGGTCTATTCTAAGTTAAACACTTATTGTAAATAAGGCTGCACATCCAACTACAGGCCCATTGCCATTCTCTCACCACTAGCCAAATTAATGGGGAAGCGCGTTCATAAGCAACTTATGGACTATCTCATTCAGAACGGTCTGCTTGCCAATTCTCAGGATGGTTTTAGGCCACATCACAGTACCACCTCCACCCTCCTTTCCTTTACAAATACCATGTTCCAAAATAGGAACAAAAACAGGCTATCTTCAGTCCTACTTCTAGACCTGTTGAAGGCGTTTGATATGGTCAACCACAAATTACTCATCCATTCCCTAAAATCCATCTCCCTAGATAACCATGCTATTCAGTGGTTCCTATCCTATCTGAATGGCAGACAACAGGCTGTATGCAGAGCAAACTGTCCACCCTGCTACCTCTCACCCTTTGTGTTCCTCAGGGCTCTATTCTAGGTCCTCTACTCTTTTCTGTCTTCATCAACAGCCATCCCTGAGCAACCTGCATTCAATATGCAGACGATTCTACTCTGATCTGTACGGCTTCCTTCCCTTTAGACCTGCAAACCTTAACACAAGACACATTTAGCACAGTTGAAAACTGGCTCCCTAATCACCGTCTGTTGCTAAAGCCCAACAAAACTAAACTGCTCCTCTTTACCCCCACCAGTAGATCCACCCCGTTTTCCTTCTCCATAACATCCAACAACAGTACCTCTATCTCTCTAGATGACCATACTAGGCTTTTAGGAGTAATAGTGGACAATAATCTCAAATTTGATCTGCATATCAATAAAACTATAAAAAACAATAAGAAGCTTGGCTCATTATATAGAAGCAAACCTTTTCTAACTCCATTAGCTAGGACTGCAATTGACCACTCACACCTACTCTCTACCCTTCTATATGCCTCCCCTGTACTCTCCAATTTGAGCAAAACAGAATTTAGTAAGCTCTCCCACTGTTACAACCATATTACCAGATTTGCCATAGACTCAACATATAGGACACGCCACTGTCAAAACCTCAGTCTTCTCGAGTGTCTAGAACTGCCTAGCCTACTTCTGTTCAATCAGCTTATAGTAGCACACAAAATTCTGTACCACCCTGAAGATACTCCAGCACTCAAAAATATCATAAAGTCATATAGTAATTCAGGGCAACTACGATCATCCAATAAACTGTTGGTCCAAACCCACAAAGCCATTAACTCAGCCAGCAACTCCCTGTTTGCCACCATCATTGGTAAAACTTGGAATTCGCTTCCATCTAACCTTACCCTCGAACCTTATTTAAGTCTCTTCAAAAAAGGCCTCAAACAGTATTTTAAAGAGCACTGTCTTTGTCCCTGTACTATCCCTGATTAATCACTACTTATTCAATGCCTTGTTTAAATTATTATTGTACACATCTCTTGCTCATAATAGCTTGCTGTAACCTGTTGTTTTTGTATACTATTACACACTGAGTATATTGAGATGGCTTTGTAAATATGTTTGACTCATATCTGTTATGTTCTATCTGTGTTATCTGGAGCTTTTCTCCCTGGACCTCCACTGAAAATGGACATATATCCAGTCGGACTATCCCAGTCAACAAATGTTAAATAAAATAAATTTAATTGATTTGGTTATGTGCTGTGGATTTCAAATGGTTGTATTACTTACCTACTTGTTATTTATGACATTATGTCTATAAACACTATGGGCCGGATTCACGAAGGCTGGCACGGAGTCTAAGAGTAGTGTAAGACTCCATGCAGCCTTAGCGATCCAGGAACAGCCCAAAGTCCATGTAAGAGACAAGCTAAAACGTCTCTTACACGGAGTGGGCGTGGATAAGCTAATCACCTCACTTGCAGCCAAATAGCATGCAAATGAGGATGATTAACGATCCAGGAAGCCCAGAACAGCCCATGTAAGAGCCATTTTAGCTGCAGAAATTTACTCAGTTGACAACTGAGTACGTTTCTGCAAAAACTGCAATGGAGCCATGTCAGCTCCAAATAAAGGGTGCATATGTGTCAGGCAGCATGCCAATGGCCAAATATGTGGCCATTGGCAAGGTAACCTGATGCAAAAATATTAAAAATATAATTTTTTTTTTCGGCGATCGCCGATGTGTAAACCCAGCGCAGCCCCGCGCAAACGGGCTGCGCTGTATAAAACATAAAAACGAAGGTTATAAACCCACAAATGTGGGTTTTATGCAATACATGGAATGTCAATGCAGGGACCAGCAGACCAAAAACAACATGGCCACTGTGTAGTGGTTGCTAAGGGGGGAAGCTGAGTCTAAGAGATGTAACTAAGCATTAGTAGGCAATCTGATGCAAATGAGTGTTAGGATACTGAATTCCACTGTCACATAGCAAATGAGCACATTCTGAGTAGTGTAAGAGTTACAGAAGGAGGAGGAACAGAGTAGGAGATAGGTGACATCACAGGGGGGAATGGTAGAAAGAAATGTAGCTCATTGGAGGTCAGAGTTACATGACAGATGTCAGACAGATATCATGGAAAGAGGTGTGCCACTAGATAAGCATGAGAAAGTCAAGAAATGGAAGGTGTACACTGTTGCCTACACCAAAGTTTCTTGCTGGACGTGCATGCACACGTGTGCGCGCCATGAAGCGAGAGTAAGACAGTGTGCGCGTGTGTAAGGCAGACTGAGCATGTGGGAGCATGTTGGTAGCTGTTTAACACTGTTTGCGCGGGTGTGCGCGCGTGTAGGGCAGACTCAGCATGTAGAAGCCTGTTGGCAGAGCTGTAACACTGTTTGAGTTGGTGTGCATGCGTTTTAACCCAAATAAGACAATTCTGAGCCGTGTAAGCATGTGTACGCGTGTGTAAGCCACTGTGAGCGTGTTTCTGCTGGTATACACGCTGCTCCCCCCTGAGGAAACAGAAAGGAAAAAGGAAGCAACATAATTAGTAGGAAGCTACCAGGGAATACTGCTGGAGCTAGCAGGTGAAAACAATTAGAAGCAGGCAATTACACAGGCAGAATAGTAGCTCAGCCCAACACTTAAAAATCTGCAAACAGCAGTGCAAGATGTTTCTCTCAAGAGACACTGCAAGACAGGAGTAAGCTATTAGAAGTGAAAACTGAAAAAGCTGAACTCAGAGCAGAAATGTTAGGGGCTGCCATAGCTGTCATAATGAGACATAGGCGACTTGCTGAGGGTGATGACAATGCAGATGGTGCCAGACAACCCACAGTGAGGAGACGGAGAAGAGTGTACAGGCCCAGGGTCACCTACCACGGGTTACATGAGCTGGAGATAGTAGAGCACTATAGAGTGGACAGAGACCTCCTGCAGCAAATAGTGGAGCTGTGCAGGCCACACCTCACACACAGAACCAACAGAGGGGAACCCATCCCAGTGGAAACCAAGGTATGTGTTGGCCTAAGAATACTAGCAACAGGTACCTTCCAGAGACCAACTGGTGATATGATGGGGATATCACAGGCATCAGCCTCCAGGGTACTGCACCAGTTCCTGGATGCCATGTCAGCACATGTCGGTGATCATGTATATTTCCCCAATGCCCGTGAGGTATTGGCCAGCAATATGCGTCTCTTCCAGCAAATAGCGGAATACCCTGAGGTAGTGGGTGCAATAGACTGTACGCACATATGCATCAAAGCACCAGCCGGTGAGCGGGGTAGGGCATACATTAACCGCAAGGGCTTCCACTCCATCAACTGCCAGGTCGTGTGTGATGCCCAGGGCATAATAATGAATGTGTGTGCTGGCTGCCCTGGGAGCTACCATGATTCCCACATCTGGCATTTGACGCAGCTGTACCAGACATTTGCAAATGGGGACATCCCGCACAGACACCTAGTGGGGGATGCAGGTTATGCACTGGAGCCGTGGCTGATGACACCCATCAGAAATGCACACACATCTGAACAGGAACGCCATAATGAGGCACACGCACAAACATGCAATGTAATAGAGCGTGTGTTTGGGCTGCTCAAGTCACAGTTCCGGTGTCTGGACACATCTGGTGGAGCCTTGCAGTACACACCAACTACATGTACCCAAATTGTCATGGTATGTGCTATGCTACATAATATGATATTGTGAAAACAGCTGCAGCAGGACCAGCATAGGGCCGGGCCAAACATCCCCCCACCATTGCCAGTGCCATCACAGGCAGAGCGTGACTCGGAGGAGGAACAACCTGAGCCTGCCCCAGTAGGCAGAAGGAGACGTGCCCAGTATGCCCTGGCCTTGGCAAAGAGGCAATGCATAGCACATACACTGGCTCAGTAGGAACCCTGGGAATGATACCCCCTCTGACTCACTCAGATAATAACAGGGATGCCTAAAATGACATGACCTGCTCACAAACATGTACAGGGAGTGTAATATGTGCATCCGACAGAGGCAGCCCTGCAGCACCACCCGAGGCATGAATGCCATGTGTTAAGTAATGTAACACCATGTACTATATGCACACCTGAGGACCCTGACTAACATCCTACCCTCACCAAGCATCATGCCACAATATGACAATGAGATGATCAAGTGCAATAATTGACTGAAGTATCGCAGTTAGTCAAAGGGGATCCAATGTGTGCCAGCCTGGGATGACATGCTGAGCATGACATGATGCTCCACCTGCTAGGACTGGCGTGCACCTATCAGTGCAGGCTGTATGGATACTGGCAAAGGCTGTTGTTACCCACAGTGTGCCCTGAATAGGTAAGGCTCAAAACACAAACTTATCTCCATAGGTATCAGAAGGGATAAGAATAAGAAAAGGGATAAGTCGAAACAGCAAGATGCATGCAGTCTAAACTCACCCAGTATGTAGAATGTTGGTATCTGTGCTGTAACAGAAAACTGAGTCAAGGCTCACAACAGCACCCTAACACTACCAGGTTACACCTCATACTGTGCTGTACAGCCTCAAAACATGGAACAAGCTGCAAAAGGAGGGTGACTAGCAATAATTGTCAAGGATAACCACACCCCCATGTTGGTACCACAACAAGAAGCAGCATGGACTAGCCATGGTCAAGTAACAGTGGCTAAAACTGCCCCCCAGTTTATAGCCTGCTACAGACTACTGTCCCAACACCAGGAACTGCACCTGGCCTATGCTGGAATACATGAATATATCAAGCCCCCCAAACCACATTATATTGGGTGACTGAAAATACCCAGACATAGACTGGGAGCATTATACTAGCTCCAACATTGTAGGACAAAAGTTCATAGAATCCATAAACCAAAATGCCCAGGAACAACGTACCACTCCCACAAGAGGGGTAAGCATACTGGATGTGATAATCAGCAACATGGGTACTGGATGGCAAGACGAGAAGTGTATTGCTCACTGGTAAAACCAGACCATAGAGTAATCACACTGGATATACAAATCCTGGCCACAGTCCCTGGCCAGAAAACCACAGTGGAAAACATGTGTAAAGCAATATTTGCACTCCTCCAAACTGATGTGGAATCCATTAAACGTCCTGTGCAGGTGCAAAATATGGGCCACACCTCAGAACCTGTAATACAGCCATTCCATGAACACTGCCAGGAATGCTTGGATTATGCAATCCTAAATTAAAACAAGACACAATGCCATACACAGGCATCTGGCATGGTAGACACCAGCCATAACCAAACCATGCAAGAGAATGAGGAAGCTACTACATGATAGAGCAAACATAAACAATGAAGTAATCACTGATCAGTAGTATGGCAATAAAATATGTCCACACATACAATCCACTAAGACCAGCCACAACAAGTTGAATCTGTGAATCTTGAGGCAATGTTACACCTGCCCCAAGTACACAGACAACCCCCAACTCCCTCCAAGAAATACAAATATATGTGAGAGATGCAACCATCTATCCAAACTGGAGGCTGAGCTCCCTCAACTCAGTACTCCCAAAACTAGTCAGGAGGAGAAGGTAACCACACACACACCACAAACACAGTCCCACATAGACCTATCACAACTGCAAACCAAAGACATAAACACAGAAAAACATTCCCGGAGGCACAAATTACAAACACAGTACACCAACAGAGGCCTCTAAAGCAGACACCCAATCAAACAACTTCCAAACATAGCACATGCAACACATAGTACACAAAGCTGGTGTGCCAAACAGTCACAGGCCAGAAGGAGAAACAACATGCCTGATACAGTTGTAATAGGTGACTCCATAGTGAGACACACTGCTGTCCCACACACCAGACTGAACAGGGGAAAGGGTACAGTAAGCTGCCTGTAGGCTGCCACAATATGCCACATAACACAAGTATGCAGGTCACCCCAAAGCAAGTAGAAATATGATGCAGTCATAGTCCATGCTGGTGTGAATGACCTGAGATGTACCTCCCTAGACTACATGAAAAGAGACATAGATGAGCTCTCTGATTATGTAGTCCAGGCCGGTATGACACTCACCGTTTGCAGCATCCTACCCTTACCAAGAATAATGCCACAGTACAAACACGGAATGATCAGTCATAGCAAGTGGCACACTTACTGGTGTCATTCCAAGGGGATCCAATGTCTGTCTGCTTGGGATGTCATGCTTGACAAGCCACGCAGCTGTTCCTGGGATGGCTTGCACCTGTTACCCCTGGGCATCTGGATATTTATTGGATAAGGCTTTTGCCACCTCCAGAGCGCCTTTTGTAGGCAAGGCTGAAAAGACTAACCCACCACCCTAGAAAACATAAGTGGAAAGAAACATAAGGGTAATGCTGACCAATGTCAGATGTGTAAACCCCAATATGCATGCTCCCGAGGCCATCCCCAGTATGGAGAACATTGATGTCTGTGCAGTGACAGAAACCTGCTGCAAGCCTCCTGACAGCACACCAGCACTACCAGGTTATACCACATATCATGTGTCATGGCCCCAAAACTTGGAACAAAACATAAAAGGAGGGTGAGTATCCATATTCAGCACAGACACCCATACGTCCAGGTAACTGACAATGCACAAGGCATTGGAGTCCACCCATGTGCAATTAACTGTAGGCAAGACTGCTGTACAGTCTGTAGCATGCTACAGACCACACTCTCACACACAGGAACCCCACCCAGCCGTCCTGAAGACACTGGACAGTATGAATGTCCCACCAAATACCAAACAAGGTACCACAAATTACCACATAGGTGATAAACCATTATGTATGGAAGGAGTAATCAGGGACCTAGGGACACAAGTGGACAGTAACCTGTTATGTGACACTCACATTGCCAATGTGGCTAGGAAGACTGTCTGCATTGGACACCGTATCATGAAAGGATTCACATCTACATCAACAGAGGTCATTGTGCCCCTATACTGTTCTCTTATCACACCCATAATCTAGTACAATGCCTCATATGAGATGTACCTTACCTGACACCTGCAGCAGTTAGAAAGACCTCGAAGGTACCTCACCAAGAGGATAAAGGGTCTCAAATATATGTCATATGCTGCCTGGCTGTAGACACCCCAGCTGAATGCAGTCACATACTGCCTACACAGAGGCATTGCATGCCTGTTGTACAAGGCCATGCCCAACACAGGAGTAATGGACATGCTCCACCCCAGAAAACTCAAAGCCATCGGAGCTGTGAGAGTGAGAGATGTCAACCTCAACAAATAATGAAATAGGATGTGCTGGAGGGACAGATACATAATCCAGAGGCTCCCCACACCCTGGACCAGAATCCCACTCCATGTTAGGCAGAGCCCCTCACTGACACTCTTCAACAGGAATCTTGCCAAGTGGATGGATGATTGTAGAGTTACACTGGGGGTCTTCACTGTGTCATGTCCAGACAGAGGCACAGCAAAGCAAATCATAAATGGCCTTAATATTCACATAGCAAGGGGTGGCAAAAGCCACACACACTCTGGCTAGGCTAACAAAGGCCTTAGCCTAGTATGAACCTATGAAGATACAAATTGTACAGGACACTAAGGATAATCCCAAGGCTTTCACAACTGATGGTAGGAACTGTGTTGGGAATTCACAGATATGCTCTGAATCACACAAATATCACAAACAACATACCAAACACACACACATATTGCCAACATACATCCTGACAGGTGCAGTGCAACACCCCCCCCCCCAGAATGCAAAATATCTATCCCAGCAGACTGCTGGCCCCCTGACATTGCAGATGCTGAGGTAACAGCCAGCATCTACAAAGCAAAACACACAGCAGCAATGGTATGGGCTGAGTCCAACATGGACTCCAAGACGAATGGAATGCCAAATCACACTACTGCTCAATGTCAGCCTTACCACAGGATATGTACCCAAAGAGCAGTGTACAACAACAGTGGTCCTTCTCAACAAAGGTGTTGCCTGAATGGATACTGAAAACTACCACCCCAGAATCCTGAGAAGCTCAGTCTGCACAGCTATGGAAAGGATCAGCATGTACCGCAGACATAAAGATATTGGGGACCTACTGACACCAGACCCTACCCAGTGTGGCTTTCTTAAGTGCAGATCCTGCCCCTAAACATGTTTGACTCAATTGAAACAGTCATTAAGGTCATTGATGAGGGCAATGTGGTCCACACAGCGTAGCTGGACCTTGCAAAGGCTTCTATACAATACCCTACATGTTCATTATAGATAAGCTCACCAGCTTAAATATAAACCCCTATGTCAGTAGAGGGGTTGCAAACCAGACCAAGGACAGAACAGACATGGTCAGACATGCTGCAGCCATGTTAGACTACAAACCAGATATAACTGGCATCCCACAAGGCTTGGTCCTGGGATCTCCCTCGTCTGGTATATATGTCCCATAGGTACAGGCCAACATGGAAGGACTGTGTCTGAACATGTTTGCAGAGGACTACAAACTGCTTACCATATATGATCCACCAGCTGACACAAGCATCCAACAAAAGGGCCACATAGAAACAGATAACTGGTGCCATAGCCATGTCAGCAAGCTAATTGCAGAAAAGTGTATAGTCAACCCCCATGGATATACAGTAAGTGCCCACCAATTACCACATAGGTGTTAACCCATTACGTACTTAACATGTAATGAGAGACCTGGGGACACAAGGTGATAGATATCCTGCATTGGACAAACATGTGCTGTAGTGTTTACAGAAACATACCATATACCCACCTAATCATGAAGGTTGTCAGATCTAGATAAGGAGAGGTCATTGTGGCTCTGCAGTCATCCTTCATCAGCGTTAAAATTGACTACAATAGCCCCTGTGGGATGTACCTCAGCAGACACTTCTATCAACCATAAAGTCCCCAACAGTACCTCACCAGGAGTATCAAAGAGCTTGCACAGATGCCATGTGTTGCCTGTGTTGCTGGTATCAATAAACATGCTGCACCTTGTACAATCTGAATGGCAGTGAGCTATGCACATGAGAGACCTGAACCCCAGCACTGACTTACATAGGACAAGCTGTACTGCATGATCCATAACACAGAAGCCACCCCCACCCATGAGTAAACTCCCAGTACAGGCTACCCATAGAGTCACTTATCGATTTTCCTCAATAGGAATCTTGATGAGTGGATGGGAGAGGGTAGCTTTATCCTGGGTATCACTGTCATGTCACAGGTAGACAGAGGCACAGTATACTAACCATGACATATGTCATGGCAAACTCCACTTACAATGTGTGTCGAAGGACAAACACACTCTCTGACTAGCATTAGAAATGGACTAGGGCGCATCGCTAGTGTTTGCAAATGTACACCTATGTTGTGGAATACACTACCAATGTTGGACAAGCCTGGTTTAAGTAGTTCATATCTGAACATAATGCAACATGGTCAGATGTACACAACTGGCCCCTAACCAGGCTGTTGTGCTCACTATGGAAATGTAAAGCAGAGATAGCGCTAAAGCCCAGGATACTGTCCACCACAGTCAAAGTACTGAACCAGTACACTATACAGTACTACAGTGTTAGGTCAGTGGGAAAGGATGTTGACAACTGTATGCAAAGTATCCCATGCAAACCCTGCAGGCACAGTATAATCCTGTTGTGTTCACACACAAAGCAGTTGTACAGTAACTACACAACATGACACACAACACACAACCATAAACGGGAGATATTTGTTGAAGTTCACACTCATCCACAAATGAGGTGGGCTGCAGAGTTCAACATATGGAATGCTCACACTGGGCATGCTCACGCGCTTTGATAAATGAGACATATGTCAGACAACATGCCATGGGAAGGCTGAACTGGGCATGCTCACACACTTAGGCCAAATCTCAGTTTAGAAGTTGGTCACACATATCTGGTATTTTTACGTGTTATTCCAGGAAACAACCACATTACAGCAGTCTGCCCAGTGCACACAGTTAAATGACTACAGAGACATACGTGATATAGTGGATCCCTCCCATATGCAAACATCTTCCACAGATACACAAGTTGTTCATACAGACAGGGAATGCTATGGCAATAAAGACGTGCAAACAGTCTATCAGCAACAAATGATGTGCATTTGACAATTAAACATATGGGTATAGAGGTCAACACTAGGCTGTTTGCCCTAGGGAATGACAGCTTAGCCAGAGTGTGCTTGGCGTCTGCCTCCCCACAGGATGCACATTTCCCTTTCTAAACACCAATGATGTTAGCACCCTATAAGTACAGCAGGAGAAAAGAAACCTCCCAGTAATGTGAATAGTGTGCTCCGCTAATGCGTCTGTCTAAAGTGTCATAACATAGTTACGTAGGGGTTTGAATCCTGCAAATGGCAAGTGTGTGTGTTTGGCTGAGGGGGATAATTGTGTGTGAGGGATATGTCCCTTTTGGCAGCTAGGAGAACAGACTACAGGATGCACATTCCCCTTTCTAAACACTGATGATGTCAGCAACCTATAAGTACAGCAAGAGAAGGGAAACCTCCCAGTAATGCGAATAGCATGCTCTGCTAATGCGTCCATCTCAAGTGTCATAGCATAGTTAGGTAGGGGTTTGAATCCTGCAAATGTGTGTGTTTGGCTGAGGGGGATTCGTTTGTGTGAGGGAAATGTCCCTTTTGGCAACTAGGAGAACAGACTACAGGATGCACATTCCCCTTTCTAAACACGGATGATGTCAGCACCCTATAAGTACAGCAAGAGAAGGGAAACCTCCCAGTAATGCAAATAGCGTGCGCTGCTAATGTGTCGGTCTCGAGTGTCATAACATAGGCAGATAGGGGTTTGAATACTGTAAATGGCAAGTGTGTGTTTTTGGCTGAGGAGGTTAGTGTGTGTGAGGGAAATGTCCCTTTTGGCAACTAGGAGAACAGACTACAGGATGCACATTCCCCTTTCTAAACACTGATGATGTCAGCACCCTATAAGTACAGCAAGAGAAGGGAAACCTCCCAGTAATGCGAATAGTGCGCTCTGCTAATGCATCCGTCTCAAGTGTCATAACATAGTTAGGTAGGGGTTTGAATACTGCAAATGGCAAGTGTGTGTTTTTGGCTGAGGGGGTTAGTGTGTGTGAGGGAAATGTCCCTTTTGGCAACTAGGAGAACAGACTACAGGATGCACATTCCCCTTTCTAAACACTGATGATGTCAGCACCCTACAAGTACAGCAGAAGAAGGTATGTGGCATGGACAATGACTGAGTCATATGTGTCCATGCCTCTGACTGACCTGTATGCTTGTGTTATGTGGTGGACCATAGTGCCCCACAGGCATATCACTGTGACCTTCACCTTGTCCAGCCTGGTGAGCGTGACCATACTGTACCGGACAATAAAGGTAGCTAACACAACTGTGGCAGGTGTGTTGTCTAGCTGTACAGGCTGTGACTGGCACACAGGATTTGTGTGCTATGTGTTGTGTGATGTGTTCAGGCATAACGTATGCCTGTGTGCCAGCTGCAGAGGAGTGTGCCGCTCAGGCAGGATGCTATTCTAAGGCTCCACGAATGGCCCAGTGTGTTCACCTGCTTGTATTGCTGTCAGTGTAGGTCTACATCAGACTGGTATTGTAGTCACTGTAGTATTGCATGCCACCTGACAGGTTATGCCAGTACTGGGTTCAGAGTGCTTAGTCCCCAGTTTGGCTATGTGGTTCCATCTCATACATGTGTTGTACGTCCATGTGTAGGTGAGAGGGTTGACTGTGTACATGTGGCAGCTGTGACATTGCCACATGACCCACATATTCCACAACTGTAGCATAGAGGTGACTGACAACTGACCTTTGAACATGATACCATAGTATTGTGATTGCCATGGTGATTAACAGCACATAGGGCTAATGGGGAACAAGGTACATAGGTTCATAGGTTCATAGCGTCATACTAGGCAATCTGCCCTAGGGCATTTAAGAACGTAGCCAGAATGTGTTTGGTTGTCGCCATCCAATGTAAATATATCTTGCCATGTCCTTTTCCGAGGTTAGTATACTGTGCCTCTGTCTAACAGTGACACAGAAGTGATACCCGGGGTAAACCTACACTGTCCCATCAACTCATCAGGATTCCTCTTGAAGAGAGTCAATGAGGGACTCTTCCTAACCTGGACTGGGATTTTATTCCAGAGTGAAGTGAGCCTCTGGGTTATGAATCTGTCCCTCCAGCATGTCCTATTTATTTCAGTGCTGAGGCTCAGGTCTCTCAAGCGTGTATCCTGATGGGATTTGGATATTCTCAGGTGCAGCATGCCCATTAATTCCGGGTTCGACATGGTGTTATACATTAGGCACAGATCGCCTCTGAACAGGTGGTATGCCACTGAGTAGAGCTGGGGTTTATTTAACCGGTCAGCATATGGCATCTGTTTGAGCCCTTTGATCCTCTTGGTGAGGTACTTGTGGGGTCTTTCCAGTTGATGCAGGTGTCTGGTAAGGTACATCCCGACCGGGGGATTGTACTCAATTATGGGCCTAATGAGGGATGAGTAAAGAGGCACGATGTCCTCCCCTGATGTAAATGTGAATCCCTTCATGATGGGGTGGGCTATATACAATGTCTTTCTAACCACTTTGGCCACGTGGTTGTCAAATGAGAGATTGCTATCAACTTGGGTCCCCAAGTCCCTAATTACTTCTGTACATAATGGAGTAGCACCTATGTGGTACTTTGTGGGCACTTTGTTTTTGCCAAAGGGGATGACTATACACACTTTTGCATTCAGCTGGAGGCCATGGCTCTGGCACAAGTTGTCTGTTTCTATGATGCTCCTTTGGAAGATGCTTGTGTTGGCTGGAGAGTCGATTATGGCGGCCAGTTTGCAGTCATCTGCATATTTGGTCAGCCACAGTCCTTTCGTGTTGGCCTGTACCTCCGATAAATATATACCAAACAAGAGAGGTCCCAGGACTGATCCTTGTGGGACACAACTTGTAACTGGTTTGGAGTCTGGCATGGCTCCAGCAATTCTAACCATGTGGGTTCTGTCCTTGAGCCAATGTGCAATCCATCTAGTGACATAGGGGCTTATATTTAAGCTGGTGAGCTTCTCTAGAATGCCCAAGTGGGGTATTGTTTTGAAGGCTTTTGTGAGGTCCAGGTAGGCTGTGTGAACCACCTTCCCCTCGTCAATGGCCTTGGTGACTGTTTCAAAGAAATCAACCAGGTTTGAGAGGCAGGATCTGCCCTTAACAAAGCCAAACTGGGTATGAACCAGTGTCTGTAGGTCCGCAATATCTATATCTATGTGGTCCATGATAATCCTTTCCATAGCTCTGCAGACCAAGCTAGTGTGGCTTATGGGGTGATAGTGTCCAGGATCCATTGAGGCACCACCTTTCTGTAGAGGGACCACTGTTGCTGTATGCCACACTTTGGACACATATCCTGTAGTAAGGCTGGGATTGAATAGTAGGTTTATGTTTGGTAGTAGCACGTCTTGGTGGTCATGTAGGACACAGCCCGGGACACTGTCTCATCCCATTGATGCAGTGTGTATTGCTTTGGAGAGGGCGGCTCTTACCTGAGCATCTGAGATGTCAGGGGGGCAGCACTCTGCTGGGATACATATTTGCCCTTTCAGTGTGGAGGGGGGTGAGAAGTTTGCACTGAACCTGTCAGCTAGAATGTTGGCAATGTCTGTGGGTTTGGTGTTTCTATTGACATTTTGGACTACCTCTGAGCATATCTGGGAATTACCACCCAGTTTCCTAACATAACTAAAGAAAGCCTTGTGATTATCCTTAGTGTCCTGTGCAATTTCTGTCGAAGCTGGCCTTAGACAATCTTATGAGTGCCTGTAGTTATTTGCTAATACTGATCAGTGATGCCTTCCCTATTTGTGAATTTGCTGTATCATTTGGTAGCTTCCTCCTTCTATTGTGTAGTTTGTTTATGGCTGGGGTTCACCAGACAGGACGTCTGCCTTTGGAGGATTGGGTCTTGGTTTTATTCGGGATCACGTGATCCATGCATTCCTGAAGGCGTCCATAGAATGCGTTTATAGAGGAATCTGCAGTCTGGTCTGTAGTTTCCACAGGCCCGGGGGCTTTGAAGGTTTCCACCTCAGTTTTGAGGAGTGTGAATTTGCTTTAGAGAAGTTGTTCACTGTGGTGTTCTGGGCAGGGTCGGGATGTGAATATCCAGTGAGATTAGTTTATGGTCCGATCTTACCAGTGAGGGATACACTTCTGGTCTGGGGCATAGAGTCCCCATGTTGGTGATGATCAGGTCCAGTATGTTTCCCCTTCTTGTGGGAGTGGTAACAAGTTGTTCCATAGCATTTGAGCTCATATATTCTAGGAATCTTTGGCCTAGGGTGTTGGAGCTAGAGTCATGCTCCCAGTCCATGTTTGGGTAGTTGACGTCGCCCAATATAATGGTGTTTGGAGAGACCTTCATATTTCCACTGTTCACAGGATGGCCAAGTGCAGTTCTTGGGTTTGGGAGGGTGGTCTGTAGCAGGCTATAACCTGGAAGGCAGTTTCACCCATTGTTAGTTGCACATGGATAGTCTCTGATGCTTGGTGCTTTGCCACCAACCTGGAGGTGTGGGTATCTTTGATGAATATCAATACTCCCCTCCATTTGTGGTTCATTCAAGTTTTGGGGCTGAAAAGCATGGTATGAGGTTAAACCTGGTAGTGCTGGTGTGCTCTCAGTAGCCCTGAACCAGGCATCTGTTACTGCACAGATATCGATGTTCTCCATGCCAAGGAGAGTTTCGAGTGCATGCATCTTGAGGTTTAGACTTCTGGCATTGGGTAGCATTACTCTTAGTTTCTTATCCCTTGTTATACCTATGAAGGTGGGTTTGTCATTTGAGCCTTGCCTAACATAGGCACTATGGGGGTAGCAAGAGCCTTTGCCAATATCTGAAAGCCCAGGGGTGACAGGTGCAGGCCGTCCCTAGTGAAGCAGGTGGTTCAACAGAAGATGAATATGTGAAGGTGTAGTGCCTGTGATTAGTTAGCAGTAGCATATATGACTGCTCACGTGGACACATGCCAGGTAAGTCATATGCACTGTGTCACAGGCAATGTACATGTGAAAAGGACAAACAGTAACATTCTGTCAAGTGAGACATGGACATACATATAGTAAGCTATGCAGATGGCACTAGGAGTCCACAGAAGCTCTATAACTATGCATTGCAGGTGTGATCAGTATTCCAGGGTAATTGCAAGCAAACATGCATGCAAACAAAGCTACAGTAAACAGGGCTGCATGTAGTCCATTGTACAACAAACAAGCTGTACCACTTCCAGTAGGTAACACTGCAAATATGAAGGCACTATGCACATGTACATGGAAATACACGGGTCAGATGGCTAGGGTCCAGTCTCAGCGCACACAAGTGTATAGACCATGTACTGTCAGGATGTACAATAACTGGATGGAAACCCATGTGCTCATACCTGCAGTAATACACATGTCAAATAACAGACACTGAGCCTTCACTCAGTGGTTCCATACTTAGTAGGATGTATGCTACCTGGCCTGCCACCACAGTATCCCTGACATATATGGGGACTCTCCCTCCTGTGACAGTTAGTTTTGTGTGTTGGGGCTGTCTAGCATGGTATGAGATGTGAGCTTGCAGTGCTAGGGTGCTCCTGTGTGCCCTGTACCAGTCATGTAGTACTGCACACATATCAACATCCTCAAACATCCGCATTGCAGAGTCCAGTGTGGGCAACATGCCACTTGCAGTTTACATGTCCATCACTGCGTATTACTACATTCATTACCTTATCCCTTGTGCTACCTATGTATGTAGCCTTCTGTTGACATCATTACCACCAGTTTGCCAACATGTGCAGATGATACACTATGGTACTTACCATGGGTGTAGACAACAGTACTTGACAATCACACCCTGACTGCATCAGGCATGCTGTGATATACCCACAATTAATTCAGCACACAGTACTGTTAACAACATGATACTATTACTACACATCTATGTGGTCACCCTGTGCATCAGCAACATGTTAACCTGCACCTGCACAGTTGTTACAGATTGCAGGAGGTGGCACAGTTTCATCATATGCACAGGGTGTGAACTTGGTATGCCTGAGTCAGCCACCGATACCACCGATTGACATGTATGTGTATGTGTGTTGGTGAGGGACAGCAGTAGAAGGTGGGGCAATGTTGATGCAGTGTGTGCATGTATGCGGTAGCCCTAGGTGTTGTCAATTCACATGTGTGTATGGATGCACACAGTTCCACCTCATGGCTGCCATATACTGGTGTTTGTGGACAGCCACAGACTGTACCTGCCAGGTCATACAGATCAGTGTCTCCGGCCACGGACACGGTACCTGTGCCTTGCAGGGGGTGCTACGGACTGTATCCGGTGCCAACCCAGACTGGGTAATGTCATCAGAAGCAGGTGTTTGTTGACTGGACACAGATCCCTGTCGGGCCTGGCCAGAGCCACGTGCACGTGGTCTTTTGGGGTGGTCTGATGACAGCACAGACCCAGCATTGCTGGGGCTGCTGCTGGCACTACGGGGGCGGCCGTGGCCCTGTTGTCATCCGCGACGACTGCCAGCTGCTGCTGTTGCTGGCATATGGCCACGTCGATGCCTCAACCACCCACCATCGCCCTGGCTCATGGACATGTAGTTGTGGAACCGGTCTAATATGTCCCCACAATGTCTGTCTATGACATCGGTGAAATCACGGATGGCAGCCGCAATGTCACGCATACTGTCAGTCATGGCTGTGCGACATGCTGTCAGCTCCCTCAGACCCTGTCTGGTGTACCGTTCCATACGTGACTGTGCCTGCATGACAGCCTGAAACATAGCTGAGTTTGTAAGACCTCTGTGGACACGTCTGACAGGGGCAGTACGCCCACGGATGCTCCCACGAGAACCCCTGGACATCTGTCTGTGTGGTACCATCTCTGGGCCATGCCCATGGTTGCTATGTGGGGAGGCATGTGCCACAGATACCACATTACCCTGGTCAATGCCCACTGTATGTTGTCCATCACCTAGGGACATTGGTGACAAAGGGTGTATTGGCAGGATAACTGTGCGCATTGATGGGGTCGACAGCTGTGTACTGTCAATCGGCTGACCAATGACGGACCCTGGCATACCTTCCTGTGCCATTACACAGATGTCATCATTATCAGTACCCATGGCACGTGATTCAGGTTCCCTGCTACATGACACCAGAGCAGCACCAGAACCTGTGGGAGGGAAACAGGAAACACAGTTTACAATGTCTACACATTACCAGTGATGCACACATGCACACATGTGCACATGCACACATGCACACATGCACAGGTGCACACATGCACACATGCGCACATGCACACATGCGCACATGCACACATGCACAGGTGCACACATGCACAGGTGCACACATGCACACATGCGCACATGCGCACATGCACACATGCACACATGCACACAGTTTCACACAATTGTACAGTACTCAGTATGCGTGATATCAGCACACAGACACAGACACACCTACATGCATACAAAGAGCACTACTAAATGAGCCGAATATTACTATTACTATCAAGACTATTACAGGAATTGTTAATACACACTCACCATCATGGATAGGCTGCATTGCTGTTACACCGGCGGGACCTGCAGACATGAAGAAACTAATGTCAGTGGGCACAACTGTGCCATTGTTACTGAGTATGATACAGGTCAGTAGTACAACAGTCGCCTTTCACAGGCCAGCTGCTAATATTGAGGATATCACACTTGCACATTAAATACTATGGTGACAGCTACAAACCAAGGACACACCTCACACATGCATTAACTACCAGTGTACACAACAGTCAACTATACATATGGCATATTACCTGCACGTTCACTGTCTTGCTGCTGCGTGGCTCCAGCCTCCATCATAATGCATGTCTGCTGCTGTTGTTGTTGCTGGCGGACTGGAGCAACTACACTCATGAGTAGTCCCTCCAGTCTGGTGAGTGGGGGATGTGTAGCCACCCCACCACCTGTGGCGACCTGTTGCCTGTGGATATCTGATGCACGCTGATGGACATTTCTGATTAAATCACTGCAGTGATGTCGTACCTGCTCATATGTCCTATTATGCGTGCCTATGTCATTTACCTGACGGACCAGGTCTTGCCACAATGCAGCCCTCTCCTGCTGATTCTGGCTGGTGCAGGAAAAGAGTATTGCATAATCCCGCACCAGGCTCTGGTGTATCTCCTCATCCTCAGCTGTGGAGTAAGTGGGATTCCGCGGGTGAGCCATGTACCTGAAAAAGAAAATAACCTGATATCAGCAATATATGTCAGCAGAATTTGGCACACATACTACACATGCTACTCGACTGTTATGATACAACATATCTCACATATATAGCATCTGTCTGTCTATTGGTGGATACACATGTAAATGGCCAGGTATCAGTACTCAGCCAGCAACTGTGCAACAGTACCTGGCACACTCCATACGACATACTACCAAACCCCAGCAGTCAGAACACTGATTCAGGTCAAGAGCACCTCCTCACTCTGGGGGTTTGTATCTAGGTACTGTATGGCCTACTTCATCAACTACTGTGAGCTGACCACACACTAATTGCCCTGGATATACATATCCCACCTCCGCCACCAGCACAAATGACTATAGTGAATAACATTACAGATGCAAACTTTACACTTTGTAACAGTGACATGGTATCCTTTCAGCCCACTGGGCCAGTGGCAGATACAACCCACAATGCTGACCCCTACACAATTGCTTTCGACAGACATCTCCGAGAATGCATGGATCATGCAATCCCATATATGACCAAGCCACTCTCCACAAAGGGACAGCATCCTGTCTGGTGGACCCCAGCCATAGACAGATTGTATTACAGAAGATGGAAGCTACTGCAAGACAGAGCATAATTCCATAAAGGGAGGGCATGTCTGAGCAGCACTAGTAAGGATCTATTTTCCATCATACAAACATCCATGGGCAACTTTGAGAGGGAAATCAAGAGGGACACTACAGATAACCAGAAGGCCTTCTTCAGTTATGTTAGCAACCTGGTTAGAATCCATCCTCTATGCCCATAGTTAGTACACAACAACAAATATTTCACTGACACCACAGATATTGACAACATTGTGGCAGACAGATTCACTGCAGGTGTCACCCCGCCCTCTCCCCCAAAATAAGACATAGTTATCCCAGCTGACTCTAACCTCCCTGTCATCACAGATGTCCAGGTGACAGCCGCCCTCAGGAAAGCAGAATACACAACATGACTGGGACCTGATGGTATCCCCAGTTGCATGCTACATAAACTCTGACAGGAGCTAACACACATATAGAAGTGCTATGTAACACTAGCCTGACTACAGGATATGTACCTGTACACTGGCACACAGCAGCAGTGGTTCCACTCTATGAAGGCGGCACCTCAACATACCAATACAATACAATACAACACAATACATTACATTACAATACAATACTATACAATATGCTATTACCCCTGGGACTACAGCAGCATACTGTTCTGCTACTCTGACCATTGTGACACATGTGGTGTGATGGTACCTGCTGCTGTCACACAGTTACACAGGGTGACTCATATGGCATATTACCTATCTGACTAACATTCAGCAGGGGTATGTGTGACATGTACTCATGGGGAGTCTTGCTTCTTAACACTGTGTGGTTTATTGCAGGGTATGTGTTATCTGTGGGTAGGAACTTTTACCTCCACATGTGCTCTCTATTGCAGTGGCATGGACAACACACAGTAGTCATTTAGGTTGTGGATGGTGTGAGGTGTTACTATGGTTGTTGGACATCTGTCATGGGTGTGACTTACGTATGTAAATCTGGGAGTGGTAACCTCTATGTGGGTAGTATATGTGTACTCTGTGGTGTTGTCAGTCACTGTGCATTGGTAATGTGTTTGAGTGCATTGTCACAGTGTTGTACATGTCACTGTGTCCTTCTCCATATCTGTAGCTGTCATGTGAGGTCCATACCATGGCATCCATTATGTGGTGTGGAGGGGTACACCGACCTACATGTCCATAGCTGACACACCATGTCTGCTGACACATACCATGTGCAGGTATTCCAGGAATAGTGTGCCACTGTGAATATCACTGGGGCCACTATTGTACACATTTATGATCCTGTTCACCCCTGACATATGCAGTGGTGGGCAGCCAATCACATATCTGGTGGTTACTGGTGTAGGTGATTTGAAATGTGGTATGGTACTCCAGTTTTGACACTGGTGTTCACTCCATGCCTTTGTCACCAGGCACCTGTTGCAATACATCTGTACACATGTGCCTCACTCAGAATTTATATACATCTCTCCCTCTCTCTCTCTCTCTCTCTATATATATATATATATATATATGTATATAGATATATCTATATGTATATATATATATATATATATATATATATATATATATATATATATATATATATGTCTGTATACATATACACATATATATATTGATGCACATATATTGCTATAGATGTGGAGAGGGGGGGCACATAGGGGGTGAGACTGACTGAGGGGGTGGGACAGGGTGTGTTGAGGTCATCATATACAGCCATACCTGTAGATAGTCAGATCAGTCTGTCTATGTATATGTATCTACATATATCTATATCTGTATGTGTGCATTACATATATATGTTTGTACATATTCTATCTATCTACATCTGTCTATGTATTCCTACATCTCTCTCTATGTATGCATACATATATGCATATTATATATATATATATATATATATATATATATATATATATATATATACATACATATGTTGACATACATACGTATCCATATGATAGACAGGTATATCAACATGTTTGTCTACCATACTGTATACACACACTAACATACTGCTAAACATACATAACTGTGAAACCTACTTTGTACATTGCACTACAACCTACAGTCAACCTACATTGATATGTGCACATAGATGCTCTCACATACAAATGTATGTACAGCCTTCACTGATAGTTGCTGTATGTCCCCTGCCCTTTACACATCTTCATATACATATGGATACAGACACATATGGAGGGTTCACAGTATGTAGAACTTTATAGTATTACTTTACATTACCTGTGTTTGTCACAGCTGCTTGTGTTGCCGTCTGGTTTTCTGTCCTGCTGCTCCACTTCCCAGTTGTCAGCTTTCAGGTGGCTGTTGCTGAACAGTTTTGTTTGTGTTTGCTTAATTTCAATTTTCTTTGTCTCTGTCTCTGTCTCTGTCTCTCTCTCTCTCTGTCTGTCTGTCTGTCTCTCACGTCCTCCTCAGGGTGCAATGAAAGTATTGCATGTGTGGAATGGGAGTACAGCATACTTTTGTAGGTATCTGCATATGCCCATGTGATGGCCTCTGCACCAATTGTTAGCCAGCATTTGCTAATTGCATGCAGCCAGTTGTGTACTGATTGCAGTTCTCACTGTGATTTCAGAACAGTGCTATAAAAAGGTATGTGAGATAGGCATAGCCCTTTCAGATTTTAAGGGCAGAGACCATGCTGTTATGCTGTGGACAATGTTCTGTGAGTGTAAAGGTTGGTATCTCTCTCATATTTCCAGCTGTGTTGTAGATTAACATTCCTCCATTCATTTCTCCAGTTTCCTGTACTAACTGTGTATGTACACTGACACCTACAACTACTGCTACTGTTAATGTGTGTGTGTGTGTGCTTTCCTTTCACTTTTGCTTGCACTTTGTTGCTAAGGCTTCAATATTTGCCCTTTACAGTCACTAATTGTATGCCTGCTAGGTGTCCTGACTGTAGTGTGCTGCTGTAGCTTTCCTATTTTCCATGTACATTCACACCTTGGAATGCTTGCTATATCTGCTAGGGTGTTACAGCATGCAGTGTGGTCTGGCCATGGTGTGGGCCTTGACATCTATTAGGGTATTTGAGTATGCTGCTGAGCAGGCCCCAGAGACTTTCAGGTTCATCTGTTATCTGCCTCATGGAATGGTACATATCAGTGGGGTACACCCATTAAATTGTCTGGTATGCTGCAGTTGTGACTGTGGGTTAGCATGAGCATATGTATTACTACACTTATTCTGCCATGCAAGTGGTGAATACTTTCAGGACTCCATAGTTACCATTGCATGTGTTGTTACACCTTTCTGCCTATTGTTTGTACATTTCACATGGAGTCTGTGGGGCATCCCTGTAAGACATTCACTGTTGCTATGTCTAGGCTCTTAACTATTAAAATATGGTGGTGTCAGACCTCTCATGTGTACAAATATTTGCAGGTTGTCCACATTTCTGCCTCATATTTTGGTCAATATCTCATGCACAGCTTTTTCTGGCAAATCACTCTGGGCTCAAGTCAGAATATAGTGACAAACATTCAAGTTTCAGACTTCATACCCTTCCAAACATCCCACAAAATGCAGACCCTGTTACTCTCTGAACTGTCTGCATTTGTTGTAACATTATTTGTAATGTGTCCCTGGTTTTGGGCCTTTGCTCCACATATTTTATTACTTGGTCTGGATGTGTTCCTGTAAGAGGTTGTGGGGTATGGGCAGTGATTATCCTGCTGTGAGTATGTGTGTGGCTTGCAAGGTGCTATAGTGACATTATTACCTACTAGCTACCAACTAGCATGGCTGTTTCTGTTCACACAGTACTGTTATGGAAATCCACTAGTTTTGACAGTAATTCTAAATGACATGCTTTGTGTACTACACATCTATATTCCCTTTACATTCATTCCTACTATTACATGATATATTTATTTTAGCACAATGTTCTTGTATAAGAGTCATGGCTTAGTGGTAAGTCATGCAGACTACTGTTTCCAAGGTCCTGGGTTCGGGACTGCCAGTGGGATTTTATTTTGCTTCTGAACTGACTACAAGACCTGTCAATCAAAGTGACTAAGGCACTTTTTAGCAGTTGTAACCAGGTTAGCGCTGGTTTGCGCGGAGCTCACGCATGCACACTGGTGTTTAGCTCTGCGCACACAAGCACACACCCGCTTACAACCACTTAAACGTGCTTACTCTTGCGCATACCCGTGCTATTTTCTTTGAAAGAAATGAAAATGGGGAGACAGGAAAGTGATGAAAAAGGGGTCACAAAGAGGGTAAGACAGTAGGGAAACAAGCTTGGTTTTGCAGTAGGGATATAGGTAAGGCCCATAGCTGCCCATTCCTTCATCAGCAACAGCTGTGCATATGTTTGTAATTTGGTGTGACATTTGATACCTTCCACCCCTGAGAGAGGTGTAAGGACAACAGTAATACTTGTTGTACAGCCAATTGTAATTGATAGTTTCCATGTCTGGTAGACATATGTGCAGAATGGACAGCTATGTATGGGGTGTAATTTTTTGTGGGTACAGAGTGCCCTTTTTTTTTTTTCAGGTGAGAGTGGTATGTCAGGTGAAGGAAGTCGGTACAGCTGGGGAGGTAGGTTGGATAGGTAAACAGACAAGACAAGACGCATACAGGGGCAGTGTATGACACGTGTGGGGGGGTTACACAATTGACGGGGATGGAGGTTTGGATATCCAGAGCCCATGAGCCCACAGATGGCAACAGTGGAACTGATATCCCCACCCATAGGCAGTTGCCACTGTTCCTTCACTGCCCAGGACGGGGCTGTGCTGGGGGTTGTGTAGGCCGGGCAACAGGCATGCCCATAAGTTGTGCCACCTGTGCCTCAAGCTGGCGTAGGGGCTCGAGAACAGAGTCCCAAATCTCCCTATGCATCACAGTCCGAACGCTATGGAGGGTGAGTGGTGGTTCTTCTCTGGCCACACTTGCAGAGGGGGGGCGAGCCCCATCCCCTGCAGCGCTTCCACCCGCAGGTGGCACAGGGCCACCGGAGGAGGATCCAGACTCGGCACTAGTGCCAGGTGCACTCGCCAGCTGAGGTGAGAGAGGTGGGTCCGCTGGAACCCGCCTTCCCTGTCGTCCTACGTTTTGCATTATATCATGACAGTTTGGGTTAGTGACATATAATACCATTCACAATTAGTTGGAACAGCATGCATTAGTATTCCCATTAACCAAACACCCAGATATTCAGACCATTGAACAGCGTGCATAACACATGCATAATTTGAACAGCAATACACAGTCCAACAACATGCAGGGTTAATTGATGGCAACAGGCCATCAGGTTTGGATGTATGAACAGGGCAGATGCATCAACGGACATGCAAATATATATGACCCAACAGGACAAATGTCCAGGGGTGTTAATTGTGATTGCACATACCA
Source organism: Protopterus annectens (assembly GCF_019279795.1). Lineage (NCBI taxonomy): Eukaryota > Metazoa > Chordata > Ceratodontiformes > Protopteridae > Protopterus > Protopterus annectens. The sequence continues at coordinate 83,035,955 of NC_056727.1, read as the reverse complement.
TTTTCATGTGGAATGGGTTATATGTGGTTATAGGGTGGGGTGAAGAAAATAATATTAACACCTTCAAATACCAATACATATGCTGTACAGTTCTAATAGCTACAGATATATACACACTACTGTTCTAACTACAGTTTCCTATATGATAACTATTTCAACTTGGTGATAGGACTGTTACTGCAACATCAATATACATTTTATTGTTCTTCATACACATTTCATATCTAGCTTTGTTCAGCTACACCATCCTGCTACATTTGCTTTATATAGCTGTAGACAAGTGTGGATGTTTGGTATATCAGACAGTCATACTATCTGCATATTGCAGACTGAGAGCAACATATCCAGATTTTGGGATACACATTCCAGATGCAGCAACACTTTGAACAGATTTTGCTGTTTGGTTTGGATTCTCACATGCATTTCATTCTGTCTTGACTGCAGTATACTTTATTCAGGGGTTATTACTACTGTATTGCTGGATTCATGACACTTTCTCACACTCTCTCACTTGTTTTCATTTTACTATTCAGGATGGTACTTACTTCTAGGCTTTATTGACATGTTTTACCTGTAGTTATTACAATCCTTTCCAGCAGTCTCACTTCTGTCATGTTTCAGTATTTCAACAGAGATATATTTCACACGTGATTTCATCATCTTCTGCAGCTATACTTTTCAGGCTGCTGCAGGTTGTGTACTATTTTCTTACAGGTGGGGCATTTTTATTTCAGAATTTATGTCAGACATTTTCATTTTTCTGTTGGGCTTACAGGCTGAAACACACTTTTGTAATCAATCACACACAAACAGCTCCTGAAGTCCACCAAATAACGTCAAGTAACAAGCACAGCACGGCTCAGTCAGACAGGAACCACGAACCACTGCAGTAAAAAATCCTTTATTCTAAAACCATCCGACAATTGTTAACACATAAAATTGTTGAGCGCTTTCATCTAGTACATCTAGATTTCATCAGAACATTGAACTGAATGAATCCTGGCTATTAAATACTTAATTTACCCGCCATTTATGCTAATAAGATAGCTTTAATTGATTATTTCAATTTATTTTTTAAGCTCTGAATAAGACTTTAAAAATAAAACCTATTATTGGCTGCAAAACTATAATAATATAAAAACATAAAAACAATCTGATAGTTACAATGCACATATATGTATGTGTTTAATAAAACACAAATAATTCATGTTTTACACAATTCATCACTATATAATCTATTCACTGTACATGCTACTCTTAACTAAAAACACATCTATTAGTGTATATATGTTCTATATTTTAAACCTATAGTAATAATATAGACCTGATGGTCAAGCTGGGTGTGATTATACTTTATGTTCTCAGTAATGGCTTAGTAGGTATAACTTCGTTTAGCCCAGGGGGTGTGGCTGCCCCTAAACGCAATTGCCACTTTATTTCTTTTTCCCCCACTATGGCCTTTATATTGCCTCCTCTGGGATTGGGACTGACCACCTCCAATATCCCAAACTTGAAATTCATGCACAACTCGCTGTTTAATATATGCCTCGATAGTGCGTTATTAACATCTTTTCTTTTAATGCAATATAAATGGTCATATATTCTGTTTTTTAAGAATCTATCTGTAATGCCAACATAATAATTCTCGCATGTATCACAGATAGCCAAGTATATCACATGCCTTGTGAGGCAATTGCCATTTTTAAAATAAATTTTAGTTCTATTTTTATCCTTTAATATTACACTTTTACCTTCATAGATAAATTTGCAATAATTGCAACGTCCACACTTCGTGGTACCCCTACTCATATGTGCGTCTACTTTGTTGGAACTTTGTCTTATTTCTATAAGTCTATGGAGACTATTGCCTGCCTTGTATACAAAACTAGGTATAGAGGGTACCTTGTCTTTCACCCCTGCGTCATTTGTTAAAATATGCCAATGCTTAGATATTATCTGTTTTATCTTATGTGTTTCATCTCCATATTTCACAATACATGCTCTATTATATCTTTGGCCGTCAATGATATCATTCCTCTTATTAGTGGGTATACCTTTACCTATCAACGGGTAATATTTATTACCCCATTCCTGCATAATATACTGTGTTAGATCTGTCAACATCTTTTCGGGGTAACCCTTTTCCCTAAACATGGTCTCCATAAACTTGATCTCCTTGATCATGTTGTTCCTTTCAGATGTCATTCTCGCTGCCCTAATCATTTGCCCTTTCACTATATTATACTTGACTTTATATGAATGGGCACTGGAGAAATGCAAGTATCCATTACTATAGGTCTCTTTCCGATGTATCATGGACTGGAATGCCTTACCATCCATCAAGTTTTAGAATAAAGGATTTTTTACTGCAGTGGTTCGTGGTTCCTGTCTGACTGAGCCGTGCTGTGCTTGTTACTTGACGTTACTTTTGTAATCAAGCAATACTTGCAGACACTTTCACACTGTTACTTGCACATTTTATTCCTTAATGACTACACTGCACTCTTTTGCTGACTGTCATACTTTTATATTTCTTTACAGTTACTGGTAGTGGATTACTGACCTGCCTGGTGGCGCAACCGCACCAGCCTATCGCCATAGGCTCTGCGGTTCGCAGAACGGACACCTGCAGCTGTAATATAAATGAAGTAATATTGGAATACACATCTCCATAATATCAGCTAGTTTAATTTCTTACATACATAATTAAATGTAACTTACTCAGTAGTGGGGTGTTGGGCATTTGCCGGGCCTCCTGAATCCAAAGGTTCAGTTGGTCCTGCTTGTTTCTCTTCAGGTCCGCATGGTGGTGACAGACCTGCTCACCAGTCCTTGGAATCCCTGTGGCACTGGTGAGATCATGAGCCAACCGGTCCCACGCCTCAGCTCTGTATGCTCCCCAGAGGACCTGGCCCTGCATGAGTTGGGCCTCATGATTGTGGACTAGGAGCCAGTCCATGTACCTGGACTCCTCAACACCCCACCTCTGTGCTCGAAAGCAACTACCCTCTCCTACTCCTGTCATTCTGCCTGCATTTCAATTCTACAATCGTTTATGCTGTGTATTCCCGCCTATGGGGCTTATATAGTCCATTTTTCCCACACATATTTGTGATTGGCCATTTTGGAATTGTATCAACTTCAGTAAACCTGCATTGTCATGCTCCAGTTTGTATTCATTCCTATATATTAGCTATTATTGCATTTATAGGTACTGCTGTCATGGCTTAGTGGTTTGGTACCTTGACTATGGTGTATAGTATCCTGGGTTCGAACCTGGCCACTACTTTTTATTTTTCATGACTGTCTAGACATGCTGAGGGGGTGTGTCTGTGTAAAGGCAGTTTTGATACGGCTTGCTCAACGTTGCCTGTCGGTTAGCTTGTTTGCGCGGTGCATAGCTCCGCGCAAATGGGGTACGCTGGTTTAAGCCTCATTTGGCTATCGGCATGCATATTATGCTCAGCTCAGCTAGGGGCACTTAGATTCAGCGTGTTAAACCACTGCTCAGCTACGGGCACTCATTTTGCACCAGTTAAACCACTGCTCACGTACGGGCAGATGCACTCACCCTGTTAAACTGTAGCTCAGCTATGGGCACATCTGGCATTTTTTATTCTTTTGTTACCTCACATTTCTTCAATATAAATGGGCTATTTCATTACATTTTACACAAAATGTGGTTTTATGTGTACATATTTGTCAGGGACTTGTTTCGTGCTTATTTTGCTAAAAATAACAATTGGTGCTGTGCGGGCTCGAACCATGAATGCCTGCTCTTCAGCCAACATCTCTACTGCTATGCTATTGCTTCTTGGCTTACTTTGCATGTTTAGTTTTTATATGCTTTCCCACTGACTGCTAACTGTAACTGCGCTACAGGCACGCCCGCGCAAATGAGCACACTCACGGTTAAACATTTTTACAATTTAAAAAATATATATAACATGTTTATTTATATATTTTCTGTTCATAGTCTGTGGGGGCATGTGTTGTGTTGTGTTTATTCACATTTCCGTGGACTCTGTCATGGGTGTTTACTTTGGGAACTTTTACTCTTCTGGGGGCATGTCCGCTTACAGGGCTCGGCCTATGGACACGCCCCCTACTGTCTTACATGGACCATGTTAGCCTTAGGTGTGATTCAGCATGCTCTCATGAATATGCAAAGCATGTTGACATCACTCCGTTTAACTGCAGCCTCCGTGTAAGAGTTATAACTCTTACACGGAGGCTTCGTGAATCCTGCCCAATGCCTATATTGTACATATATATATATATATATATATATATATATATATAGACAAATTATGCCTGAAGGGGTTATTCCCCCAGTTAATTTTGTACCCCTTCCTTGTCTTTGCAGTTTTGTAATAAAAAGCATTTACACATCTGTAGTTTATGTTTTCACATTATTCATTTTTCTCTAGTTTACTTTACACTAGTTTATTGATTTTTACTTAATAAATGAACTTCCCTCAAACAATTCTCATATGCACATTTTTAAGAATATTTTATAATTATACTTTTACATTTAATATTTAATCATTTTTGTATGTGTGTTTAGTATTTTAGTATTATTTAATTCTCCGGTTTACAGGATTTAAGCTGACGCTCATTATAAGTGTTTGAATCAATGAATTTCTTGTATTTCCTGTGTTTGGTGTCAACAAGGAAGTGATGTAATTTGATTACTTGTATTTAAATATTCAAAAAGTTTTGGCGCCTTTTTGAATAGTTCCTCTGAAGAAGCTACTCAGTGTGAGTGGCGAAAACGCTAAGTATTTTTTTAAACAATAAAGGTCATTTGTTTGGACTTCGGATTTTCTGTTGTTCTGAAGTGCAATTGTCTATAATTCAAGTGTTATATGTAGTAGTGAACGAATTATATATATATGTATATATATATATATATATATATATATATATATATATATATATATATATACGAAGGTGAAATGGTTATGCATTCTGAGGCATGAGTAACTTATTTTAAGCAATATAAAGCACTGCTAAGCACATTTTACCAGTATTGAGCATATTTAAATCCAAATTTTCATAGCTGAGCACCTCGTTAACAAGTGCAGTGTCTTTGCATGCAGCTGTGCATCGTGCCAACCAGCGCAACTACAATGTATTTGCGTGTAGCTGCGCACCACGCTAACCAGCGCAACGTCGGGCAAGGTCGAGCAAAGTTGAGCAAAGTCGGCTAAACACGGCCACACCTCCTTTACTGTACCTTAGCCATTCAGGTCTGGCCAGTAGGAAAATAAAAAGCAGTGACAGGGCTTGAACCCAGGATACTATGCACTATAGCCACAGTACATAACCACTAAGCCATGACAGCATTTCATAACCATGCACTTTCTACAGACACATATCTATCAAAGGAATTTTAAACATTGCCAACATCAGCTAAGCAGCTGTGCCTACAGCTGAGTTTTTTCAAAACTGGGCAATCATAAATAAGTGTGGGAAATGAGGCATGTTTAAGCTCCACAGGTGGGAATACTTGCCATAACTGGTTGTAGCTCCCTTCTGCAATCAGCATGGCCGGTGTTGGAGAAGGCACTCGATTTCAAGCACAACGCTGGGGCATTGAGGAGTCCAAAGTAATGGTTTGGCTCCTTGTCCACAATCATGAGGAAAGACTCCTGCGGGGCTAGTACCGGGGCACCCAATATAAAACAGAGGCCTGGAACAGTCTTGCTAGTGATCTCACCAGTGCCACAGGCATTCCTCAGACTGGTGAGCAGGTCAGGCACCATTATTCTGACCTGAAGCGACGTAAGGAGGATCAACTGGACCAGTGGATCCAGGAATCCTGTGCGATGCCTAATGCCCCAGTACTGAGTAAGTAGCCATTGTATTAAGTAGTTAAGAATTGCTATGCTTGTCTATACTATGGATAGATATGTCTCAATATCACTGCATTTACTTCATAGCTGCAGGTTTCTGGCCTATGAATCAGCAAGTCCATGAAGATAGGTTGCAAAGGCTGCGTCATCAGGCAGGTTAGTAATTATTCTGCATTTACTGTTATATAAAATAAATGAGAGAGCCTTCAAAAAGTATTTTAACCCAATAAATAAAGGTGCAATAATCCTTTAATAAATGTATAATTCCTGGAGTACGTATGTGTCATTTTCTTTGATATGTTATTGTACTGTTGCATTTTCCAAATAGTACTGTTGTATTTATTTTATTTATTTTTTATTTATTTATTTACATTTGTTGACCGGGCTAGTCTAGCTGGATACATATCCCTTTTCAGTAGAGGCCCGAGGAGAAAAGCTCCAACATAAGTAAATTAATACATTCAAAATATTATAAAAAAATTAGTTTTACATTACAAAATAAGACATGAAAAAAAAATAAATTGTGAATAATGTAGCGTTTCATTTGAGTAGAAGTAAAAAAAAAAAATTAAACAAGTTTTAATGCTTTAGTAGGGTTCATGTGAAGTCAATCAAAACTAAAACAATTTAACATTAGGAAACATGTTATAGTGTTGTTCATAAGATATGGGAGGGTAATTGATTAAGGAAGCAGGAAAGTAAGAACCAGGGGAGAGATGAAAAGTAGATTCAATCAGGCTTTGAGCAGGGGCAAAGCCAATGTATTTTAAGGTGGTCTCTAAGATGTTTTTTAAAGATTACAGAGGATGAGAGTGAGGTGAGTGTATTTGGAAGTTTGTTCCAGATTCTACCCACAACATTGGAGAAGAGGGAATCGCCTGCTTTGTTATTAGAAGGGTTGCAGGCAATAAGAAGTTTATTAGCTGAGCGTAGTGTAGAAAGATTTTTATAAGGGAGATCAGATTAGTAAGGATGGGAGTATTAGATGGATGGTGCAGGATTTTTGTGCAATCACAAGTTGATTGTATTGTAGTTGGTTTTGTAGTTCTAACCATCTGAGTTGTTTAAGGTTAAGGCAGTGATGAGTTCTGTATGGAGAGCCATTAGCAAATCTGGTTATGTTATTGTAGCTAGTTTCAAGTTTGGTGAGATTATGCTTAGATAGATTGGTGTAAATGGCAGAAGCATAGAAAAGGGTGGAAGTAAGGTGAGTCTGGGCTATGGATTTCTTAGCTAGAGGTGTAAGGAAGGGTTTTATTCTATACAGGAGCCTAATTTTTATTAACAGTTTTATAATATTATTAACATGGGCATCGAAGGTGAGGTTATGGTCAATAGTTAGTCCAAGTAGTTGGGCAGTAGAATCGGGGAAATGCAGGCTCCATTGTCAGAGGTAATAGTGAAGTGGAACTGAGGAGATTTTATAGTGGGAGTAAAGAGTAGTAGCTTAGTTTTCTTAGGGTTAAGAAGAAGGCAGCGTTGTGTGAACCAGTTTTCAACTGTGTTAAATACATTTTGTGTAAGGGTGTGGAGAGAGGAAGAAGATTTGGCAGTACAGATAAGAGTAGAGTCATCAGCATTGTATACAGGTGGATTGTGGAAAAACAGTATGGAGATCATTAATAAAGATGGAGAAAAGAAGAGGGCCTAGGATAGAACCTTGAGGAACTCCAGTGCTTACTGGGAGGTATGTGGATAGATTATTATCCCAGAGTACTGCTTGTTGTCTGTTTTCCAAATAAGATTTGAACCAAAGGATTGCTTGTGGGTCAAGAGACTGGGCTATTAGCACATTGATAAGTAGGTTATGATTGACCATATCAAAGGCTTTGGAAAGGTCAATAAATAGGGCAGCTGAGAGACAGTTATTGTTACGATTCCTATTTATGCAATCAGTAAAAGTTAAAAGGGCAGAAGTAGTGCTATGAAAGGGCCTAAATCCATGTTGGCAGTTAGCAAGCAAGTTGTTTTGGAGAAGGTGCTGGAGTAGCTGATGGTGAATACATTTTTCCATAATTTTGGCTAGTGGGGAGAGTAGAGCAATGTTAACCCACACTTGGGTAGGCCCATATAACGTGGATGAAGGGAGTGCCAGTAGCCTTTATGCATATTTACAGCCCTCTGTTGCTTCATGCCCAGCATGTACAGATTAATCTGGCACATGAGTAGCTTGGTATTGTGTTCCCCAGAAATGTCAGTGTTCTGCCAGAAATGTAGGGAGCTGTTAACATATTATTACCACTCACAGCACTCCAACACACGTATAGCACATATGTGAGTGGTAATAAAGTGTTGAAAGTACAACAAGGGAGTCAAGCCTCTTCGTCACCAGTGCCCTTTGGTTTTCTAGTTGGACTGTTTTGGCACTTGACCCACTGTTTTTATCTTTTCAAGCTGTTAACATATAACTGACACTTTCACCTGAACATATTTAGATAATTATATGAAAGTAGAGCTGTCAGTGTACCATCTTAGCAGTAGTGTGTGTGAGCAACTCTCAAAATATGTATCAGTAACATCTGCATCTTGGACAGTTTGTATGTAAGATACAGCTCATGTATATAATGATCTAACAAAATCCAATTGCACAATATAAGGACATTGGGTAGTGTAATAATACATTTAAGGGACATATAACTGCAGTTAATTGGAATGTAGTGAAAATTAGAAGGACATATAAGCTGTTAATTTTGCTATCTTTTTCCACCCTATTGTATGTGCATAAAAAATGCAATTCCACACCTCAATTGGTATGTTTAATCTCAAAACATTTGTTGGGACATATGTCCTATTGGTTTATAAATATTTGCATTTATTTCTATGCATGTGCCCTGCTAAAATACCACAATATTGGTGGCCTGTTGCCATCAATTCAACCTGCATGCTGTTGTAATGCCCACTATTGTTCTATATATGCATGTGTTATGCTTGCTTTTTAACTGTTGAAAATCTGGTGTGTTGGGTTAATGGGAATACTTCTGCATGCTGTTATAACTAATTGGGAATGCTGTTGACTGTTACTAACCCATATCATATATATATATATATATATATATATATAAACTGTCCAAGACATAGTTTGTATGGGAAGGCCAGTCCCAACGGACCCACCTGTCCCGCCTCAGCTGGCCATGGCACCTGGCACCAGCAGGTCCGATGCCCAGCCTGGGACCTCCTCCTCCATTGGCCCTGTACCACCTTCAGGTGGAAGTGCTGCAGGGGATGGGGCTCACCCTCCCCCCCGTGCAAGCGTGGGCAGAAGAGGGCCACCTATCACCCTTTGAATGGTCCAGGCTGTGATGCATAGAGAGATTGAACATTCTGTTGCAGAACCTCTATGCCAGCTTGAGGCACGAGTGGCGAACTCCTGGGTCAGCCTGCCCCTCCTACACAGCCCCCAGCACATGCACCCTCTGGGCTGTGAAGGTGCAGTGGTGACTGCCCATGGGTGGGGACCTCAGTCCCACTGTTTCCATCTGTGGGCTCATAGGCTTGCGATTTCCAAACATCCCTCCCCATCAAAGGTGTTCATCCACCACATGTGTCATATACTGCCCCTGTATGCATCTTATTTGTCTTGTCTGTTTACCTCCCCAACCTGCCTCCCCAAATATACCTACTTCCCCTACCCCACATTCCACTCTCACCTGAAAAAAAAGCGCAATCTGCTCCCAAAAAAAAAATTTACGCCCCATACATAGCTGCCCATTTTGCACACATGTCCACTGGACACATAAAATGTAATTTAATTGGCATTACAACATACTTTGTTGTCCTCACCCCTCTCTCAGGGGTTGAAGATTTCATATCTACCTCCAAATTTATTCCATATGCACAGCTGTTACTTTTAAAGAAACGGGCAGCTATTGATCTTCCCTACACCCATCCTGCACATCCTGAGCTATTTTCCACACTGTCTTTCCCTCCTTGTGCCCCTTTTTCACCACTTTCCTATCTCTCCATTTTTCTTTTCTTTCAAAGAAATGAGCGTGGGGGTTAGCGGGAGTAAGCAGTATTAAGCGGTAGTCAGCGGGTTTGCGCGAGTGTGCGCTTGTTTGTGCTTAGCTAAGCATTGTGCAAACCTGCTTACAACTGCTTAAAGTACCTTAGTCACTCTGTATGTGAGGGCCCTTGTTCTGCTCAGGAGCAAAATAAAGCACCTCTGTCAGTCTCAAACCTTGTACACACTACACAACATGAAGTACCACTAAGCCACGGTTGATGTACAACAAGTTGTTGCTGAAATAAATATATCATGCATCAGAATGAGTGAATGTAAAGGAAACATAGGAATGCCATACCACATAACTTGTTCTGTGGATCTTTACCAACAGTTGTGGGATTACATTACATGACTGTGATGAGAAGCAGCCATTCTAGCAGGAATTAATGTTACACCATCACTTTACAACACCACACAGTATCACATCAGGACAAACACTGGCATATCTGTTTAGGGCAAAGGCCATACCTCCCAACTGTCCCTAATTTTCAGGGATGTCCCTGATTTTGACACAAATTTTAGCTCTGTCCCTCTGAATCCCTCCTAAAACTACTGACTTTGGCCAGAAAGGTGGTGAATTACACTTAATGAATAATGACAATAATTAAGAGTTAGACACTTCTTTTACTTCAGAAAAGGTGTATTAATTCATATGCTCTGATTCCCTCAATGTTTCAACTTAATGGCACTAATATTTTAAAGGTGTCCCTGACGTTTTCTTTACTTTTCCCTGAGTCTGTTCAGATATGTACCTGAGTGTTTTGAGAGGTCTGGCAGAGGCAGAAACACAAAGGCATATCGGCCTTTCTGCTGTTACACACTGTGCAAATAGCTTTGGAAGGAGTTTCGGAAGCATACTCTTATGTAGGAATACAACGTTGAAATACAAATGTATGTAGCCATGTACTGGTAGCAACAAACTGTAAGAATGCCATTGCTCTATATTGCTGAAAAGACCTGTGTGGTGCACAAACAAAAAAATAACAGGCTATTCTCTGGCTACCAAGTGGATAGGTCCACAGTTGGGAGTTACACAGACAGACTACTTGCCTTTATAAACTAACATGTACACATCAACCCTGTAAGTCCAGCAAGATAAAATCCACACAATAATACTTACACTCTCTGTACTTCTGTACCCCTACCCAAATGTAGAATATACCTGTGTGTGCAGGGTCTACCAAGGATGTAGGTCAGCATACTCACAGTACTGAAATGTGTCCAGTTTTTCTGAGCAGCGTGTGCTAATGTCAACACTAAAATACCACAAACTGTTTAGAACTGAGTAAATGAATATTCACAGTATAGCAGTTCACAAACAATTCTTGTGCCAAAGGAATACATCTCAATAACTAGCTTTGTATGGCAGTTAATTGTAAAAGTTGAAAAGAAAGTACATCTTTCCATGTATCTTGGGGTAGCATTTTGAGGGGTGAGTACATTTTTACACTGACAGGTGGGTACTGGAAGCAGCAATTTTAGGTCTGAGTAAAAAATGTAAATCTCTGGCTACATCCCTGGCTTCTGATATAAGAACTATACCAACTTTCTGCCTTAAACAATGATGTCCACAGCAAACAAGGATGATCTCCATCTTGGAAAGCTGAAAGGGCCACGCCTACCTGAGTTAGCAATTTATAGTACTGGCTTGCTGTGACAGTGATTACTGCAATTACTACACAGCAGGCTGCATGCAATTAGCAAATGGTGGCCACTAACTGGTGCAGAGGCCATCACATGCTCATGTGCAAATACCTACAAAAGCAGGCTGCAGTATCTGTCAACAAACTCAATCACTCTATTGCAGAGACTGACAGAGAGAGAGAGAGAGAGAGAGAGACAGGCAGAGAAAAAGAAAAAGAAATATTACCAAATCATACAAAGGATAGGTATGTGACATATATGTATTTACTGGCATGTAGTAGATGTTATTGAAGAATAGTCTACATAATGTGAACCATTCATATGTGACTGCAGTACTTATTTATGCAGATGTTCTGCTTAACTACTGCTATGGGCAATACAGTGTGTACCTGTGGGTAGTGGGATATACCTATGAAATGTGTAGCTCAGCATTAAATGCCAAAGATCTGATCTATGTTATCTGTGGTCTGTACAATAGTGTGGCCAATGGCTGTTCGGCAGATTAGTGCTGACATTATATAAACATGGGTGTGACAGAACAACACATGCATGATAGTCATATTAAAGTGTAGCTAAGCATTGGCAACTGCTGTAGCAGTGTAGTATGCTTATCTAGCATTTGTAGCCATATATGCCCTCCTAATGTTAGTGTGTGTTCTTATGTGACACCTATTTGTGTTGCAGCAAGGCCCAACAGTTCAGCTGTGAGGTCCTGGGACTTACAACAGTGTGGACCTTGTGTGTGTATGCCACACACATACAGAGAAATATATATATGTCATATATATTCACATTTGTATATGTGTATAGAGCAAGGGACATATTACAACTGTTTGTGAAGGGTTGAGATATATATGCTGGTGAAGGTTAGTATGCGCATATTTGTATGTAGGTTTTAGTGTGTGACAAACAAGACAGCATACAGTGCTGGTATATGACATGTAGTGGTTAAACACTGTGGGTGGCTTGTTCTGTTTGTAATGTTGAAGCCAGTGAGGCCTGCTAAAGCTACCTGGGCTGTGAACACCTTCAATGCATTTATCCCAAGACTGTGCGATTTTATTACATTACTGTACACCTCACATCCTTTGTATAATTGATATTCTTACTATGAAAGGTGAAATGTATATATGCCTACATATATATGTATACACCAATGGATGTGTATATGTGTGTGTATGTATGTATGTATGTATATATATATATATATATATATATATATATATATATATATATATATATATATATATACACACACACTCATACACACCTACATCTACTTGTTGCAATAGATTCTCTGTACTGTTGACTGACTGTGATGGTCAATGTGTTTGTGAATATGTCAAAGATATGTATCTGTGGGATAGCTTAGTGGGAAACAGTTTATGTCATGGTATTATGGATCCTTGCTTTGATCCTAGCAAAAGCTGTGCATTTTGTTGCTAGGCAGAAAAAGTGCTATTGCATACAGTGTGATTAAGTCCCTTGGTTTTAACTAGGGTGTGTCATTGGAGGCTAAAGCACTACATCTATGATTATTGATTGGTACTGATGTTGAATCCAAATCCTGTGTGTACTGTAGTACTACTTGAAGCTCTGGGCCTGTACAGCAAAGTATGGTGTATGTCCACATTGCTTGCATCCACTGTTTTGTGTGGTCCTTGTATTCATCACAGATTAAGGTTGTGTAAGTACTGACACACAGTACTGTATAGTACACACTGAAAGCTTATCTTGGTTGTCATTCCTTTGTGTCCTGTAATTATGTCTGATATGTGTATGTGGGTATGTCTGTAACATGTCTTTTAACATATGTGTGGTAAAACATATAACTGTGTATCTAGCAACATTCATAGTGTACTACAGCAGTATGCAACCTATATTCCCAATTGTGCACATATTATGGCCATGGGTTTGCCATTAACAAGTTTTGTGGTATAATAGTAATACATTTACTGGACCTTACACTCATTGTGATGGATGATATATTTCTTTACACATCAGCTTGATGTGTATCTGCTGTGGCTAGGTGGTGCATCATGTTGCATACAGTGTGTCAGATACTCTTGTATAGTCTTGTATAGTGATTTTATTTTGTTGCTGTGCAGAACATGGTTCATTAGATAGAGAGTGAGCCAGGCACTTTCAAGCAGTTGTGGGGTGAGCAGTGATAAGTGGCAGTTTAAGTGTTTCACTCTCGGTTAGCTAATAGGTTGCTATATATGGCAGTTTAGTGATATCTGTACTGTATAATGTTAAATGTGCCATATGACTTGCTCAGACATATTTTTGTATTTATGTCTTCCAAGGATCATGGCACATCGCAGGAACTCCAGTTACAGTAGTGCTTAAGATGATATAATTACTAGCAGTATGATGCAGCACTACAGTCTCATGTTCTCACGAACCAGCCAGGACCAGCAGGAGCATACTGCAATGTGGCAAGATGTTGTCTGCAGGGTAAATGAGGTAGGCCTGCATAACCAGACATATGAGCAGGTACGCCACCACTGCAGTGATCTTCTCAGACATGTCCTTCAGCGTGCTGCTGATGTGCAGAGACAACAGCTTGCAACAGGAGGTGGTGTTAATATCCATCCCCGCTCACCAGAGTGGAGGAGCTGCTCCTGAGCCTGATGGCACCTGCCCAACAACAACAGCAGCAGACATACACCATGATGGAGGTTGGAGCCACCCAGCAAGCACACATGGAGCATGTAGGTAACATGGCATATCTGTAGACTACTGTTATCTGTATTGGTAGATCATACATATGTGAGATGTGGAGTGTGTCGTTCAAAGATGTGGAGCCTGTTGTTGTGCAATACTGATCATTTCGAACATAATCTGTAGCCCTGTGAATGTAAACTATTGTACTGTAAGATTGCAAACACACAGTAGCAATGCCACAGTTGTGGCCACTGACAAACTGTCTCATCTCTATGTAGGTCCCTCTGGGGTGACATCAAGGCAGTGGACAGATGCTGGTGAGTGTGTTCTACATTTATTATTGTAAATAAAAAATGCATGTCATAGTTGAGGTGTAGGCCATGTACATATGTAACACACCTACCCATAATGCATACCGTGCATGTTTGGTGTAAGACCACGCACATCTCACTAATGTGATTAGCTGCCTCAAACACATGCAATACCCAGACCATCTCAAACAAATGTGGCTAGACTGTAGTGACCATTGGATAGGCACAGTTGATACTCAACATGCACATAACATATACATCTATATCATACACAGAGCATTTTAACATGCTACACATAAAGGATTCCCAAACCCTCTATAAAGACACACTCCAGTATCCAAAATCTCATCCACACATTACATATAATATACCTGAGGGGTATAGGCTTATCGTGGGGCATTTAAACACACACTGCAACACACTACACATCCATGTCAGGGAATGCTCCTTATTGGCCTCCTTACAAACTCATGTAACAACTGGTTGTGAAACGGTGAATGTAGCCAAGGTAGTACAGTTCCAGTACAGCATGATTAGTGCTGGTTTGGGAAACATTTGTAGCCTTGAGTGATCACATGATGCTTCATGATGATGGCCTATGGTACTATACCCCATCCAGTTATTGTAACCACAGTACTACACATAGCTTGCATTGCTATACACCTTAATGTTGTGTGTGTGCACACATATGCACCTCTAAACAATATGCATACCAATCACCATTTGCACAACTGACACATATATGTCTTGTGATGCTCTTGAGTGGCTAGGTCATATGACGCACATTGGGTATGTGTAGTGTTTAAATATGCAGTTGTGTTTTAGCATGCCATGTCATGGATGACTCTGGCATGTCTACAATATGATCTACACTCACCATAAGTACCGTACATTGGGTATGTGGCTGAATGGTATTCCATCAATTATCCATGCACCACTGATGATATTGTGTGAATACTCATCATGCATGTGCTAAAAATGTGTCCACAATTATTTGCTAAAGGCACAGAGGCTGTAATCAGCATTGGATACCTATCTGACACACAGATGCACATCCAGCCATGGTATGTACACCTGTGAGTTATGGTGTGCAGTACATTACAGAGTTTTGAATACCTGCACAGGAATGTTGTGCCCATGTATGCATTGTGTTCCAGGGGGAGGCCCATCACCTAATAACAAAACACATGCATCAAAGCCATGTATACTGTTAGTAACAAGGACTGTCTACACTTGCACTGCATGCTGTTGAGCAACACATGTCCTGCATGCTGACATGTATGATATGACTGTTTTGCTTGTGATACTGTACCCCACCATCACCTGCTATTGTGTATGTTCTGAGATTGCTGGTGTTGTGTGTGTTGGCTTTAGGAAGGAGTGTATTTTTGTGTGTGCATGCGTGCATGTGTGCATGTGGTCTGACATCATGTTCAGGTCTTAAAGTGTGATTCCTGTTTTCCTCTCACAGGTGCCGAGGTGGGCTGGTTCAGTACAGCAGGGAACCTGATGTCACTGAGACACAGTGATCATGAGGATAGGTGTGTTGAGGCACAGGCAGGTTTGTCAGGGTCTGTTGTTGGGCCACCAATTGACAGTACACAAGTCTCCACCCCATCCATGCACACAGTCATACTGCCTGTACATCCATCATCACCATTGCCCTTAGCTGAGGGACAGTGTATGGTTGGCACTGGCCAGGAAAGTGTGGTATCTATGGCACATGTATCAGGACACAGCAGCCATAGCCAGATGACTGGAATGGTACCACATAGACAGATGCCCAGGGGTTCTCATCAGAGCATTGCTGGTCATCATGCCCCTGGCAGACATGCCACATCTCTTTCTACCACATGCATGTTCCAGGCTGTCATGGAAGCACAGACACGAATGGAGCGGTATGCCAGACAGGGACTAAGAGCACAGAGGGCTCATAACACCTTTGTAAATGACAGAATCCGTGACCTAGCAGGTGCCATACGTAATTACACTGAGGTCATTGATAGACATTGGGGTGAGACATTGGATGTCCTCCACAATGCCATGTCCATGTGTCAGGCAGTGTGGGACAGTTGAGATGTCGACATGGATGTATGCCAGCAAAATCAGCAGTCGGAGGTCGCCATGGACGTCCAGCAAGTCCCAGCTGCTCCCGTAGTGCCAGTACCAGCCCCAACAATGTTGGGGGGATTGTCCATAGACCAACCTAGAAGACCACATTCACATGGCTCTGGCCAGTCCCAGCAGGGACCTGGATCCAGTGGACCATATGTCAACCTCTTTGGATAGTACCCAGTCTGGATTAATACCTGATACTGTCTGTAGCACCCCTGCCAGGCACAGGTTCTGTATCCATGACCCGAGATGGTGATCTGTAAAGCCTGCCATGTGCAGTCTGTAGCTGTCTCACAAATCCCTGTATATGGCAGCCACATGGTGGAACTGTGTGCATGCAAACACACACACATAAACCAGAAACCTAGGGCAAACACATACCCACACGCATTACATCAACATTGGCCCATAACAGTACTCATGGCCCTCACACACACACACACACACACACACACACACACACATGTCGATTGTATGGCTCAGTGTAGGCCTCTGGTAAACCAACAACACACCCTGTGCATATGATGAAACCTGTGCCACCTCTTGTCACCTGTAACATTGATGCAGGAATAGGCTAACGTGGTGCTGATGCACAGGGTGACTTTAATAAAGTATAGCAATGGTTGGATGTGTAGCATGTTGTCAGCAGTAAAGTGTAGTGATATCCTTGAAGGTATAGCTGAGCAGGCATGATGCATTAAAGCTGTAATTAGCAATGTTCTATTGTTTCCACCAGTGTTTATTCCAGTTGTGTTTTGTTTGCCCATGTGCCACTTGGCTGATGTGTGTAGTTGTGTCAGCATGTATTATACAATGGACAGTAAGTGTGGGGTGTGTGTAGCACAGGTATGCAGGTGCACTGTCTGCATGTACGTGCATATTGGACACATGGACAGGGTGACATGCCCTGTATTGGCCAGTGTTAACACTCCATAGTTTCTATTGGTGGCCAGTATGCATTGTACTACACACATTTTGGAACTTGAGTATGCATGTGTGTGCATGACACGGGTTGACACTGTGCTGTGGGTGATGCTGTTGTTGCTATCTGTCATTGGTTTGCATAACTAAGGTTAACACTGTCCCAGCTGCATAATCTTTTATTAATGCACACTGTTCACCTACAGAGTTGCATGGGCCATGCTATCACAAACACAAGAAATTCTCACTTATAATGTAAAAGTGCATTAGTCTCATGGACCCCTGCCATAAACTAAATATATAATAGAAGGTGTGAAGTTGTACCAAAAATGATTTACATACCAAGAAGGGATAACCTCTCAGGTCAGTATCATTGGGAAAATACAATCCCTCAATAAACATACAAGGCAAGCTTCAAAATACAAAATGGCAAGGATTCCAAAGACAACACTAAAGCTTTCTTTAGTGTTGTTCATAATCTACAGGTGAAATCTCAGATAGGGTCACAGTTAATGTAAATGGTCACAAAATACACTTATCTGACTGACATTACCAATTCCTTGTCAGACAGTTTGAATGCAGATTTCACCACCCTGTCATTACACAAGGGACACATTTCCAGACCTGAAGAATGTAAAACCTGATGATTCATAGACACTTTAGTTAAAACATCTCTTTAACAAAGTACACACCACAGTGGCAATGGTACTGGACAGTGTCCCTGGCTGTGTCATACACAAGCTGACATATGAAGTCACCACTCACCTAAACGCTCGGTCCAGATGCAGCCTCTATACAGGTTACATACTTGTGGAATGACACAAGGTAATGGTGTTCACAGTCCACAAGGGTTGAGCTACAAAGTCTTCTTCTTCTTCTCCTTTCAGATGCTCCCAATAGGGGTCGCCACACTACATCATCTGTTTCCATTTCTTCCTGCCCTCTGCATCTTGCACTGTCACACCATCCACCTGCATGTCCTCTCTCACCACAGCCATAAACCTCATCTTAGGCATTCCTCTTTTCCTGTTACCCGGCGGCTTCATCCTTAGCATCTATTTCACAATATACTCTGCATCCCTCCTCAGCATATGTACAAACCAACTTAATCCTGCCTATCTGGCTTGGTCTACTAACCTTCAAACCTGACCTGACCCTCTAATATACTTATTCTTAAACCTGTCAACCCTCATCACACCCAGTGCAAATGTTAACATAAATTGATTAAGGGTAGAACTACAACAGGTCCTGGAAACTCTCCCCCTATAAGCCAGACAAATGTTATCTGGAAGGCTATGGAGCACAGCATTATGGAACTCGTTAACAGAGACATTATGAACCTGCAAACACTGCATCATACCCACTTAGGTTCTCTAAAGGCCAGATCGTGGCTCCTATACCTAGTAGACTTTAAGCCAGTCAACAAGGCTATAGGTGAGGGAGGGGAGGTCAACACAGCCAAGCTATAGCTCACCAGCAATTCATACCCATCCCACATACTGGTATTATACATAACCTCAACAGACTGACTATAAACGATTGTTAAATGATGGCTTGACAACTGACTCACAGATGTAGGACACACAGTAACATTTGCAGCCTCCATGTACTATTTTATGCCAGTAACAAGTGGTATTCACCTGCACTCAGTCCTGGGACCACTCCTGTTTGGCATATAGCTTTCTTAGGTACAAGCAAACACAGTAGGGATATGTCTGCCCACGTTTGATGACGATGCATACTGTGAGCTATACTTTATTCTCCAGATGACACACACATCCTCCAAAAGGGTATCATACAGACAGATACCTGGTGTCAAACTCATGCTGTAAAGCTATAAGCCAAAGAAAGCATAGTTATCCACTTTTAGAAAACAAAGTATCCCTAGAGTACCACATAGGTAGTAGCCCCCAAAAATGTGGAACAGGTACTAATGTATACATAGAGCCATGTGTTAAGTCATCTCTCCACTGATAATCACATTACCAAAGGGTTTTGGAAATCCCTCTGTGGAGCACATAAGCAGTAAAGGGTTTACATGCAGATCCACAGAGGTTGTTGCAGACCTATAATTATTAGTCATCTTTGCCAGACTTTGCTTGCTTTGAAACAGGTTTCAAATATACCTCAAGCATAAACCCTCACTTACACTTCAATAGAAACTGTGATGAGTGGATGTGAAACGGAAGACATAGCCCAGGGATCACTGCAGTGGCTAAGCTTGTCACAAGCATACAGAAGTGACCTAAGGTCTGGAAAGCGCCAGCATGCTCTGGCAAAGAAAACAGATGCATTTATGGAGAAAGCATTGCACCCACCTATGAAATAATTGAGGTCACATATATGTATATGGATTTGCTCCACAGCTGCCTTACATGTGTAATGCACATACAGTTGTCATTGTGATATGTCATACACTAGAAAAATCAAATCCCACTCCATATTGGCCAACGGTGTCACACACACAGTCAGCAAGTGCAATATTCAAGCTCCTTCCTAATTACGTTATGACACCACAGCAGTATGCATTTACACGATGCGCTATACACATTACTGGGATTTCACCTTTCTACAGGTATATTTGTAGGATGGTGACATCATCAGATTTGTCAAAGATAAGTATACCACTTTTAAGGTGTGTGAGTAGTCTCCAAAAAGGTTGCTCCTCCCCAGGGAGAGACACACTTGCACACAGTTCACAAATGCAGGGTTCATACCCCTACCTAACTACATTATGATATTACAGCAGTATGCATTTACATGACACGCTATATACATTAGTGGGATTTTACCTTTCCACAGGTATATTTATAGGATGGTGACATCGTGGGACTTGACAAAGATGAGTATACCACTTTTAAGGGGTGTGATTAGTCTCCAAAAAGGTTGCTCCTTTCCTAGGAGACACACACAGTTGGCAAGTGCAGGATTCAAACACCTACTTAATTACATTATGATACTACAGCAGTACACATTTACACAACACGCTATACACATTATTGGGATTTCATTTTTCCAAAGGTATATTTGTAGGATGGTGAAATCATCAGATTTGTCAGAGATGAGTATACGACTTTTAAGGTGTGTGAGTAGTCTCCAAAAGGGTTGCTTCTCCCCAGGGGGAGCACACACACTCAGTTGGCAAATGCAGGATTCAAACCCCTACCTTACAATACTACAACAGTATGCACTTACACAATGCCCTATACACATTACTAGGATTTCACTTTTCCACAGGTATATTTGTAGAATGGTGACATCATCAGATTTGTCAAAGATGAGTATACCACTTTTAAGGTGTGTGAGTATTCTCTAAAAAGGTTGCTCCTCCCCAGGGAGACACACACTCACACACAGTTGGCAAATGCAACATTCAAATCCTTACCTAACTACATTATGATAATACAGCAGTATGCATTTACATGATGCGCCTCATAAATTACTGGGATTTCATCTTTCCACAGGTATATTTGTAGGATGGTGACATCATGAGACTTGACAAAGATGATTATACCACTTTTAAGGGGTGTGAGTAGTCTCCAAAAAGGTTACTCTTTCCCAGGAAGACACACACAGTCAGCAAGTGCAGGATTCAAAACCTTTCCTAACTACGTTATGATACGACAGCAGCATGCATTTACAAGTTGCACTATACACATTACGGAGGTTGTTTCTTTCCACAGGTATATTTGTAGGGTGGTGACATCATGAGACTTGACAAAGATAAGTATACCACTTTTAAGGGGTGTGAGTAGTCTCCAAAAAGGTTGCTCCTACCCAGAGGGGCACACACACACTGTCAGCAAGTGCAGGATTCAAACCCTTCTCTAACTAGATTATGACACTATAGCAGTGCACATTTACACAACACACTATACACATTATTAGCATTTCTTTTTTCCACAGGTATATTTGTAGGATGGTGACATCATGAGACTTGACAAAGATGAGTATACCACTTTTAAGGGGTGTGAGTAGTCTCCAAAAAGGTTGCTCTCTCCTCAGCGAGAGACAGACACACACACACAGTTGGCAAGTGCGGTGTTTTTAATCCAAACTAAGTATGTCTTTACACTTCAGCAAGCAATATGGAGTTACAGGGTGCAATACAGACATTACTCGCTGACAGTTTGCCCAAAGGTTTTTTTCACATTTGCTAACCTCAGCAGGCTTATCCTACTAGGTGTATTGTGAGTGTATTGTATGCATAGGCCATGACCATATCATATATGGGTTGATGCACCGCATGCTGGCACACACAGGGTCAAACTTGGCTAAGCTCTGTCAACCCAATACTGGACAATACAGTCAGGAGGAGTAGGGTCATACAACCACAACACCAACTGTTTCACATAGACCTACAATATAAGCACCAGCAAAACACACATAAATACACATTACCATAATTGGAGAATACAAATATTAATCTGAAAAAGAGAGTGTCCTAATAAGCAGACAAGCAAGCAATATGCACCTCCAAGCACACGCCAGAAAACACATAATACACCAAAGCAGTGTGCCTCACAACAGGCCCTAAGGCAAAAAAACATACCCAACACACTAGTAATAGGTGACTTCATAGTCAAGCACACAGATGTTCCACTCACTCGGCTGGACAAGTGGAAGGTTATTGTCAGTTGTCTGTCAGGTGCTATGATCCGCCACATAACACAAGCACTTACATCACTCCAGAACAGGTACATATATGACGTGTTCATTGTGCATGACAGTGTGAATGATCTGAGGCATACCTCCCAGTACAACATGACAAGAAATATATATTAGCTCTATGATCATGTAGCCCAGGCTGGTATGACCCTGACCTTGAGTAGCATCTTACCCTCAGCTCCATGATACTGCAATATAACAGAAAGATGATAAACTTCAACAATTGGCTGAGCTTCTAGTGTCATTCAAAGGGGATCCAGTCTCTGTCTGCCTCTGATGACATGAAAGACAAGCCTTTCTGCTTCACTACAGATGGTTTGCACCTGTCACACCTATGCTTCTGAATATTGGCCAAGGCTCTTGCTGTCCCTATATTACCTTTTTTAGGCAAGGCTCAAAGGTTCATAGGTAGGTACTAGGCTATCTGCCCAAGGGCATTTATAAGCCTAGCCATAATGTGTTGGCTTTTGCCTCCCTTTTAAATTAGTGTCCTGGGCCTCTGTCTAGCAGGGCCACTGAAGTGATCTCAGGAGTAAATTTACAATTTCCCATCCACTTGTCAAGATTCCTCTTGAAGAGAGTCAGCGAGGGGCTTTGCCTAACATTAACTGGGATTCTATTCCAGAGTGAGGGAAGTCTCTGGGACAGGAATATACCCCTCCAGTACATCCTGTTTATTGCTGTGCTGAGGTTTAATTCACTGGAGCGTGTGGCTCTAAGAGGGTTGGTTTTCTTATGGTGGAGCATGTCCATTAATTCCAGGTTGGACATGGCCTTATACATCAGGCATAGATCACCTCTGAGCAGGCAGTAAGCAACCGAGTAGAGCTGGAGTTGCTTTAGTCAAGCTGCATAGGGCATCTCTTTGAGGCCCATGATCCTCTTGGTGAGGTACTTCTGTGGTCTTACCAGCTGTTGCATGTGCCGATTAAGGTACATACCAAATAGGGCATTGTACTCTATTATAGGCCTAATGAGTGATGAGTAGAGGGGCACAATGACCTCTCTTGATCTAGAGGTGAACCCTTTCGTGATTAGGTGGGCTACATAGAAGGAATTTCTAAACACTTTGGCAATGTGATTATCAAAGGAGAGTCTACTGTCCACCTGTGTCCCAAGGTCTCTTATCACACTTTCAGTGTTAAGTATACTACTGCCTATGTTGTAGTTCATGGGTACAGAGGTTTTACCAAAGGGGATGACAATGCACTTTTTGACATTGAGCTTGAGGCCATGGCTTTGACACCAGGCATCTGTCTCAGTGAGGCCCTTTTGTAGGATGTCCACATCGTTAGGAGTTTCGATTATGGCTCCTAGTTTGCAGTCATCTGGGAACTTCATTAGCCAAAGACCTTCTGTGTTAGCCTGTATTTGAGGGAAGTAGATACCAAACAGGACAGGACACAGGACTGAACCCTGTGGTACTCCACTTGTCTCTGGTCTGAAGTCGGACTTGGAGTCTGCTACTTTCACAGTGTGGGTTCTGTCAGTGAGCCAGTTGGCAACCCATCTTGTGACATAGGGATTTATACCTAGTTTAGTGAGTTTCTCTATAATTCCAGTGTGGGGGATGGTGTTGAAAGCCTTGGCAAGATCTAGATAGGCTGTGTGAACCACCTTAGCCTTGTCTATGGCTTTGGTGACTGCTTCAAAGATGTCTATCAGGTTTAGGAGACATGATCTGCCTTTTACAAATCCAAAATGGTTGTGGTCCAGAGATTGGAGATTACCAATGTCTTTTTGTTTACAAGTTCCATGATGATACATTCTATGGCCTTGCAGACCAGGCTCATCAGGTTAATGGGGCACTAGTTCCTGAGATCCATGGTGGCTCCCCCCTTGTGTAGTGGTATAACCATTGCTGTGTGCCACTCAGCAGTCACAAAGCCTGAGGTGACGCTATGATTGAACATGGTACATAGGTACAGTGCCAGTTCATTCTGTAGTTCATGTAGAATGCAGCCTGGGATGTTATCTGGTCCCATGGATGCTGTGTTCCTGGCTTTTGAGAGTGTTTTTTTACCTGTGCAGCCATGATGACAGCAACTTTGCATTCTTCCAGTATAGAGATGGGCTCTTTCATGGGTGAGAGGGGGGTAAAGTTAGCACTGATCCTATCTGCCAGGATGTTGGCAATATCAGTTGGGTCTGTATATTTAGTGCCATTGTGCTGTAACTCAGAGCAGATCTGAGTGTTGCTATTGAGATTCCTGTCATAGCTATAGAATGCTTTGTGGTTATCTTTAGAATCAGTGGCGATTTTGTTTTTGTAACTAACTTTGGAGGATTTTATCAGGGATCGCAGCTTCTTACCGAGGCTGACCAGGGAGCTCCTCCATTCATGGGATTTTACCCTCTCTTGCAACAGTTTCTTCCTTCTGTTGTGCAGTTTGTTTATGGCAGAAGACCACCAGATTGGCTTCCTTTTCTTGGAGGATAGCGTCTTGGTTCTGTTTGTGATAGCATGATGCATGCACTCACGTAAGTGCTTATAAAGTGCAATTGTGAAGGATTCAGTAGTCATAACTGTATTGTCCATCTGCATGGGTGTCCTGAAGTTCACCACTTCTGTCTTAAGAAGCATGAAGTTGGCTTTGGAGAAATATTTTAACATGGTTTCCTTAATGGGGGGTGGGGCCAGAATGTGAATATGTAGGGTAATTAGCTTATGGTCAGATGGGACCAATGAGGTGTTGACTTCAGGGGTGGAACACCGGTCACTCAGGACAAACCAAACTCCGTAACCAACACAAATAACCACAAAGTGAGCTAAATGCTACTCATTGCCAGAAGTTTCAGCCTCCAGATGCACACACTCGAGGCACTTCTCAGTATGGAGAATATTGATATCTGTGCAGTAACAGAAACCTAGTTCAAGGCTCTAGAGAGCACACCAGCACTACCAGGATACTACTCATTCCATACCTTCCAGCATCAGAACCTGGATCATAGCACATAGGGTGGGGATGTATCCATATTCATCAAAGACACCTACACCTCTCTCTACATCCTCTCTATGGAATATGTACCCATAGAATGTTGCACAGCAATGTTCTTCCCACTCCACAGGGGTGGGGGTATAAAAGACCCTTGGCATTCATGCTGTATGAGCCTGACGAGTCTGATCTGCAAGGCAATGGAGCCAATCATAATCAAAGTCAACAATAAAGACATTGGGAACCTTCACACAGTGAGCACACTGTTTGGCTTCGTCAAATGCAGATCACGCCTCCTGAACTGGGTGGATTTCTTTGAGACAGTTACCCAGGCTACAGATGATTAAAATGAGCTCCACACAGCCTACCTATACCTTGCTAAGGCCTTTGACACCATTCCCCAGTCAGGTATCATAGATGAACTTATCAACCTGGGCATGAATCCATACATCACAAGATGGATTGCAAACTGGCTCACAGATAGATCTCACAAATTAAGAGTTGCTGGCTACATGTCAGACTCTACACCGGTAACAACTGTTGTCCCCCAGGGTTCAGTCCTGGGGTTCCTCCTGTTTGGTATAGACTTCTCAAAAGTACTTGCCAACACAGGAGGGTTGTGGTTGACTAAGTTTGCTGGGAACTGTAAAGTGTTTGCCATAATAGATTCCCCGGATGACACACATATTCTCCAGAAGAGACTCTATGAGACAGATGTGTAGTGTCAGAATTATGGGCTCAAGCTCAATGTGAAAGAATGCATAGTAATCCCCTTTGGTGAAAACAAAGTACCCACAAACTACCACATAGGTATTACCTCCTAAAAACTGACAAGGTAATAAGGGATCTGGGGACACAAGTAGATAGTCATCTTTCCTTTGACAACCATGTTGTCAAAGTGATTAGGAAATCCTAAGTGGCTCACCTACTCAACAAAAGGTTTGCATCAGTATCAAAAGAGATAGTGGTGGCCCTCTACTCTTAAGTCATCAGACCCATCATTGAGTACAATGCAACATTTTGGATGTACTCGACTAAGCATATGCAGCAGCTGTGGAGACCACAGAGGTACCTCACCAAGAGGATTACTGGCCACAAACATTTGTGTTATGCAACACAACTGGTAAAACTAAATCTGGTCTCCATTGCGTACCGCCTACTCAGAGTCACACTCTGCCTAACATACAGAGCCATGTCCAACACATAACTGTTGAACATGCTCCATCTACGAATAACAAAATTGAGTCGCACTACACACTCCAGGGATATGGACCTCATTACAACAATTAATACAATATGCTGGTGGGATAGAGTACCATCCCAGACACTTGCCTTACTGTGGAACAGAGTCCCAATGTACATCAGACAGAGCCCCTCGCTGACACTCTTCAATAGGAACCTTGATGAGTGGATGGGAAACAGACAATTCATACCAGGCATCACATCAGCAGCCCCACTAAAAAGGGGCTTATGGTACTAACTATTAGACCTAGGGCTTAGGAGACTACCCAATGGGGTGGTGAAAGCTGCACAACTTGCCTAGGCTAATATATGCCTTCGTGAAGATAGTCTACTACATACATATGAACCTATGTGACAGGTACATGTCTACAGATAGTAGATGTGTACTTCATTGTACAGTCATGTTGTACAGTAGGCACATGGACCACATACACTGTAATGCTTACATATACTGGTGGCTGTTATGAACAGTGGGTGAGATGTGCACCTCATGTCTTTTGTGCCATTGGGATGTGTGATGGGTGGGACAGTTCTGGATGGCTCCCTGTCATGGTCACCCTCTTACACACATCTCTGCCCATCCATCTTTGGCTTATTATACTGTGTTCCCCATACACATAGGTACATAGGTGGGTAATAGGCTATCTGCCTGAAGGAATCTATTAGTATGGCCAGAGTGTGCAGCTATCACCACACATGGGGTTAGTTCCCTAGGCCTCTGTGTAGTAGAGCTGATGAAGTGATCCATGGTGTGATTGTTCAGTTTCACATACACTCATCAAGGCTCCTCTGGAAGAGTGTCAGTGAGAGACTCAGCTTAATGTAGGTTGGGAGCTTGTTCCAAAGCAAGGGAAGTCTGTGAGTTAGTAATGTATCCCTCCAACATGTTCTATTTATTGTTGTGATGATGATATCCCTAGAGCATGTGGCACAGTGAGCTTGGATTTACTTCAGATAGAGCATGTACATCAGTTCTGCATTGGACATAGACCTGTCTGTTGGACAGAGATCGCCTGAGTAGACAGTATGCAACAGAGTACAGAGTGAGTTAACTTCAGTCTTGTTGCATGGGGCAACTGTTTGAGGCCAGTAATCCTCTTGTTGAGGTACTTCAGTGGTCTTTCCAGCTGCTGAAGGTGCCTAGTCAGATTCATCGCAAGTGTGCTGTGATACTCTGATGGGTCTGATGACTGATGAGTAGATTGAACCTCCTTTGACCTACATGCAAAGACCTTGGCAATTTTTGGGAACACACAGCATGATTTTCTAACCACTTTGTGAATGTGTTTCTGGAAGTAGAGATGACTATCCACTTGTGTCCATAGATTCCTTATTATTACCTCCATATTTAGGGTGTTAGCACCTATGTCGTATTTGTATGACTGTAGCTCGAGGCCATCATTTTGACACCACATCTGTCTGACTGAGACCCTTTTTAAGGATGTCTCTGTTGTCCCAAACATCGATTATGACCACCTTTTTGCAGTCATCCACAAACTTTGCTAACCATAGCCCTCGTGTGTTTGACTGTATTTCTGAAAAGTATACACCAGACAGGAGGGGTCCCAGGACTGAGCCATGGGAGACAGCAGTTGTTACCAGCTTACAGTCCAACAGGGAGACCACAATTCTTACCTTGTGGGATCTATCTGTGCCCCAGTTGGCAATCCATCAGATGAGATGCGTGTTTATGCACAGGTTGTTGATTTTGTGGATACGACATGTGTGTGCAATGTTGGAAAAGGGATTTTCAAGGTCTATGTAGGCCATGTGTAGCTCATTTCATTGATGTATGTCCTGGGTAACTGCCTTGAAAACTGTCTAGCAGGTTTAGGAACCATGATCTGCTCCTGACCAAACCAAAATGGGTAGGGTTGGGTGTTTGTAGGCTCCCAGTAGCTCTGTTTATGAGTTCCATAATGATGGACTCCATGGTCTTGCAGATCAGGCTTATTAGGCTTATAAGACAATAGTTCCCATGGTCTGTTGGGCACCAACACTTGTGGAGTGTGCCAAACGTTGCTGTAACCCATTCAACAGTTTCATATCCTGTACAGAGGGTGAGTCTCAACAGACTGTTCAGGTGCAGTGTCTGTTTGTTTTGGAGTTCACATATGACACAGCGAGGGAAACCATGTCACCCCATTGACGCCATGTTTTAAGGTTTGGATAGAGCTGTTTAACCATTGTATATGTGATTTCTGGGTTTTCACAATCTCCAGGTATGGTAATGGGCCCTTTTGTCAGTGAGAAGGGAGTAAATATGTATGAACCTGTCTGACAAGATGTTGGCAATGTCAGTCATGTACATGTATTCATTTACACTTTGCACTGACTCAGAATATATAATATATATGAGCTTACACTGATATTTATGACATAGCAAAAGAAAGCTTCATGGTTCTCTATGGACTCTTTGGCAATATTTTTGCCAGAACATGACTTGGATAATGTTAGGAGTGCTCATTGTTTCTTGATGATACTGATTGGAGATTTATTGATCTTCCTTGGATTTTCACTTTCTTTGAACAACTTAAGTACTTGTATTGCATAGTTTGATTATGACAGGGGTCCAATATATTATATGGGTCAGTTTTCATATCACTGTGTGAGCAAGGCAGGATTGGTGAATAGTGACAAGTGTCTGGAGTAAGAACTGCAACTGCCAGATGTGTGGCCCACTGCTGTACTCAGACATGGCTTAAGTGTGTGAGCATGTCCAGTATGACCTTTCAGTATGTTGCTGACTGAAATTTGCTAAATTTGTTTGTGTGTGTGAGCATGCGCACTATGGGCATATATACTATATGCGTGTGAAAAATCAAGTTGGTTTTTACTTCAGGGCTCACCTTTGTGTTGTACATTGACAGGAAGCATGCTGTGCCCGCAGGGCTTCCATGAGTCAATTTGCATAGACTTATCAACATTTCTATATACAGAGGGGACAGCTATTATTAGTACATTTCTACCTGGGGGGCTCACCTGATTGTTACTGTGGGTGTATATAGGATGAGGGGTACACCTGACACTTATACACATATGCTAGGCCTGCACTGCTATGTCAGGTACTCCATTTCAGTCTGTACTGTTGCCTATCGTACTGGCTTGAGGCATACCACTGTACTACAGACCTTAGCTTCCAATTACATGCATATTAGTTTGTGACTTCATAGCCTACCCAGCCCACATCACACTGCCTGGCCTGCTGTTATCTGTCTGCATAGGCCTGGGGGGAGGTTACTCATATACCTCTTCAGAGGGCATGATACAGCATTTGTTTGCATTTGTCTACAATTGTCCTGCTGGCTGTGACTGTTAGGTATGTGACCCCCCCCCCCAACTGGTATGTGTGAGTGACTTAAGTTGTGTCTGTGCCAGTGAAATGCTGTCATGGCTTAGTGGTTCAGTACTGTGACTATAGTGCACAGTATCCTGAGTTCGAGCCCTGTCACTGCTTTTTAATTTCCTGCTGGGCAGACCTGACTGGTTAAGGAACAGTAAAACAGGCGTGAGCGTGTTTACCCAACTTTGCTTGACTTTGCCCAACATTGCCCAACTTTGCCTGACATTGCCGACATTGCGCTGGTTAGCATGGTGCGCAGCTATGCGCAATTGTATTTAAATATGCTCAATACTGGTAAAATTTGCTTAGCAGTGCTTTATATTGCTTAAAATAGGGACTCATGCCTCAGGTGGTGCTGCAGGGCTGCCTATGTCGGATGCACATATTACACTCCCTATACATGTTTGAAAACATGTAGTGTCAGGTTAGGCATCCCTTTTACTGTATGTGTGAGTCAGAGAGAGGTGTCATTTCCAGGGTTCCTACTGAGTCAGTGTATGTGCTATGCATTGCCTCTTTGCCAAGGCCAGGGCATACTGGGCATGCCTTCTTCTGCCTACTGGGGCAGGCTCAGGTTGTTCCTCCTCCGAGTCATGCTGTGACTGTGCAGGCCTTGGCAATGGTGGGGGGCTGTTTGGCTCTGCCCCATGTTGTTCCTGCTGCAGCTGTTTCCTCAGGATCATACTGTGTAGCATGGCACATACCATGACAATTTGGTACATGTAGTTGGTGAGTACTGCAAGGCTCCACCAGATGTGTCCAGACACCGAAACCATGACTTGAGCATCCCAAACACACACTCAATTATGTTTCTTGTTTGTGCGTGTGCCTCATTATGGAGTTCTTGTTCGGGTGTGTGTGCATTTCTGATGGGTGTCAGCCACAGCTCCAGTGAGTATCCAGCACCCCCCACTCGGTGACCATCAGGGATGTCCCCAATGGCAAATTTCTGGTACAGCTGTGTCAGATG
This sequence comes from Protopterus annectens, assembly GCF_019279795.1. Classification (NCBI taxonomy): domain Eukaryota; kingdom Metazoa; phylum Chordata; order Ceratodontiformes; family Protopteridae; genus Protopterus; species Protopterus annectens. The sequence goes on along the minus strand of NC_056727.1, from coordinate 83,005,274 downwards.
CCAGATGTGGGAATCATGATAGCTTCCACTTCCAGGGCAGCCAGCACACACATTCATTATTATGCCCTGGGCATCGCACACGACCTGGCAGTTGATGGAGTGGAAGCCCTTGTGGTTGATGTAGACCCTACCCCACTCACCGGGTGGTGCTTTGATGTGTATGTGCGTGCAGTTTATTACACCCACTACCTCAGGGTATTCTGTTATTTGGTGGAAAAGACACATATTGCTGGCCAATGCCATACAGGAAATATACGTGCTCACCGACATGTGCTGACATGGCATCCAGGAACTGGTGCAGTACCCTGGATGCTGATGCCTATGAAATCCCTATCATATCACCAGTTGGTCTTTGGAAGGTACCTGTAGCTAGTATTCTTAGGCAATACATACCTTGGCATCCACTGGGATGGGTTCCCCTCTGTTGGCTCTGTGTGTGAGGCACGGCTGGCACAGCTCAACAATTTGCTCTAGGAGGTCTCTGTCCACCCTATAGTGCTCCACTATCTCCAGCTCATGTAGCCCCTGGTAGGTTACCCTGGGTAAATACACTCTTCTCCATCTCCTCACTGTGGGTTGCTCAGCAGCATTCACAACATCACCACCCTCAGCACCTTGCACATGTTGGTTTATGATAGCAAGAGCAGCCCCTAACATTTTGTCTGACTTTAAAGTTTTTAAGTTTTCCCACTTTGTATACTGCAGTGTTGCAGAGTTCTTGGGAAAAAACAGGGAGGAATGCTATTTGCAGAATTTAAAGTGCTGGGCTGGGCTAGTCTGCTGCCTGTGTAATTGGCTGATTCTGATTGATTTCACCTGGCAGCTCTGCTAGTTCTCTTTGGTTAACTTCCTACTACTTCTTTTCCATTTCTGTTTCTGCCTGGGGCAGTGCCACACAGCACAAACACATGCACACACTGTGTGCACGTTTGCAAGAAATTTCAGATATTTTCACAGTGTGCACCTTTGGTTTCTGGTTTTCAAAAAGGACAACTGTAGACACGCCTCTTGCAATCCTGAGCAATTCAGGGCAAACACAAGACACTGTGCCCCAATTAGCTTACAGCCTTTCTGACACACCCCCTCATGATGTTACCTATATTATACTCTACTACTCACCTACTCCTACACTTACACTATTGGGACATGGCTCACATGCTGTGGAAAATTGGGATTCACTATTATTATCCTCATTTGCATAGGATTGCCTAGTAATGCATGGTTACATCTCTCACACTGAGCTTCCCTTCCTTAGCAACCAGTACTCAGTGGTCATGTCTTCAGCCTGCCATTCACCTGCATGGCAGGATAAGCTTTTTAGTGAAAATGGCTATTTTTAAATTATTTTCTTGTTTTTAAAGCACCGCAGATTTGCACGGTGCTGCTCTACGCTTAAACATCCGAGATTGGGGGGAAAAAGTTAGATTTCAATGATTTTAAACATTTCTAAATGCTAATGGCCTTATATTTGGCCATTGGCATGCTCCCTCAACTGTATGTACCCTTTATTTAGAGCTGTCATAGCTCCGTTTAGCTATTTGCAGAACGGTACTCTGTTACCAACGGAGTACATTTCTGCAGATAACACTAATCTTCCACGGACACGTTAGTGTTTCCTGGATTGCAAATTTACCTCATTTGCATAGCTTTCTGCAGCAAATGAGGTAATTTGTATACCATGATGCTGTCCATGCAAGAGTAGCTTTAGCAGCTCTTGTGCACGCCCCTGCCGGCTGTTCCTGGATCGCACGTCAGACATATTGCCTGTTTGACGTCTTACTCTACTCTACAACTCCGTGCAAACTTTCGTAAATCCGGCCCATTCTCTTTGTCAATCTATTAATTTCTTGTACATTCCATACCTTATATCATCTGGGTCTGATACTGAGTCAACATTTACTTTCCTAAGTACTTTATCACTAACAGCAATTTCTTTTTCAAATTCTTTATTAATTAATTCTTGACTATTTTATACTTTCCCTGCTCTGTTGTTTTCCTTCTTTTTACTATTATACATATTTTCCACAGGGTGGACTATAATACTCATAATATGCTCTTGTGTTCTTTTTACCTCTTCTTTTGCATTTTTTCATTTTCCTCATACTAATATCCTCCTTTACTATTTTGCCTAGCTATGCAGATACCTCGTCCCTTCTCCCTTGTAAATAATATATCTACCTAAACAGCAGTGTATTATTTTTTCTCAAATTCTTTTATATATTTCTTTTCCATACCATAGTATATTGCATTATTTTCTAAAATCCCTAATACATGTCAATTTATTTTCCCAAACCTCACTTTCTTTTCTTTTCTTACATCATCCTGCCATTGAAGGAAAAAAAAACTTTTTATACTTCTGTTTAAATGTATTTATTTTATTTATTGTATTGCATTTGTTTACTGGCAAATTGCACTGGGCCTAAAAGGGTCCATTTCCAGCAGAGGCCCGGGGAGAAAAGCTCCGACAAAAACATAGATACAGAAAAAAAAATAATCATTAATTGGTTCAGAAGTAAAAACAGTGTTACACATAGTGATCACAGCAATATATACAGAATATATACATACAAGCAGGGATTTAGTTGGTTTGATTAAAGTAATATATACAGAATGTACACATAAAAGCAGGAATTTAGTTGGATGCCAGATGAATTCAATCAGGGAGGTGTAAACAGAGATATATTAATCAGCATTATTGTACCTGTATCAACAAGTGATGAAAAAATAATAAATATGGAGAAACTATGATCAGTCAGTAATAGCAAAAAGCACAGGAGTTTAGTTATCATACAAAGAGAAGGAAGATGTTAGATTATGGAGCAGGAACATAGCCAGGCAGAGTTGAGATGATTTTTTACTATTTGTTTGAAGGTGGTGGTGGTGCCTGTGTTTCTTATAGAAGGTGGAAGTGAGTTCCATAGTTTGGTGAAGGAGTAGAGAGAGCAGTTGACCAGCAGGATAACTACAATACTTCCCACACTAATTTCATCTCATAAGTTCTCATTTATTTTTTTATTTCCTTTCCTATTAAAATGCTCCCTTTTTTCCATGAATTCCATCCATATTGCTAAATGGTCTGAAAGAAATGTCACAACCGTATCACCATCGGCTATTCCCATACCTTCTGATAATACAAAATAATCAGTTTCAGACACTCCCTTCTATAAGTCAGATGCTCCCTTCTATAAGTCCATTGACTTTTTGTTTCCCACAGCTAATATACCACATTTTAACAGTTCATGTATTATTTGTACATATTTCCTTTTCTTTTTACATTTTTGGATTAAATCACAATTAAAGTCCCCTGCAATTATAATTTCCATGTTAACCTCCACATAGTACAATATCTGATGAAACAGATTTTCTCTTTCCTTATTAGTTATGTATACATATAATGCTCTAATGCTAAAAATGTTCTCTCCCATTCACATCGACAACAGTTAACGTTTCCATCCTTACCAACATTACATCTAATTTTCAGTGTTTTTTCACACAACACAGTCACTACAAAACAATGTTCATATCAAGGTTAAATATTATATTTCCACCCCACACTTTTAATGTTTGCAGTCTTTCATCACTTGTCAGGAATCTTATATCCTCTAACTGAATAACATCCACTTCGCATTTAGCACACCATCCAGTATCCCTATCTTACCGTGTCAGTAGTACTGTTTACATTTACTGAAAGTTCTCCAAAATTATTGGTTTGCCTTCTTTTTAAATTTAGGGGAAATATTTTTAAATTTTCATTTCTTATTTTTACACTTTCCCCAATTGAATATTTTTCTCTGAGTATATATACAACTTATTCTTGATCCTCCAAATCCGATTTGTCAGTGACTAGTACTTCCACATAATTAGTATCAGTTCCTTCTCCTGAATTCTCTTCCTGCATGCACTCTTCTTCCCCATTTTCCCCTCCATATTTTTTATTCTTCTATAGTTTCTTCTTCATGTAGTTCACCATCCCTCTAGCCTCTTTTTGTCATTCCCTGTATTTGTTTTTTTCCATCCTCCATTCCATAAGTTTCTGTCATCTCTAATTTTCACAATATTAACAGTTTCACACAGACCCTGATGCATTTTTAACATCCTCTTCATCAGTTCTAAACTGCAAAGTAACATCTTTTTTTAACATTTACATTACTACCAGAAAACAAATCCTTGTTCCATGGATAAATGTCCTTTTTGTTAAACAGTTCCAGAAATTTCACCATCATTCCATCAGTTTTGAATGCTAAGATGCACAACGTTTTAGTTTTTATTCTCACAGTTGGTCTTCTGTTATTTTTAAAATGACTTAAAGTTTGTTACTGCTCTCCTTTTTGCCTCTTGCACTGCTGCATATGATTTAGTTACTGCATTATCTGTTGCCACAAAAGCAGATACCTTCTTAGTTTGTTGCCACTTTCCTCTTTTCCTTTCAGTCACTGCTGCTTAAGTTTTAACTGCTGCTTTCTTTTCTATATTACGATCCTCAGTACTTCTGAAAAAAAGTTATCTTACCCAGTGAAATAGCAGAACTGTCATCTGGGTAATCCTGCTCGATTGTTTTTAACAGAACATCATCTGCAAGGCCTCCTGATGCCAGTTCTGATATTTGCATCATTTCAACAGACTCACCTACTTCCTTCTTTATGGAGACAAGACTGTTCATTTGCAAAATCCACTGCACTTGAATCTTTGTTTACATTCTGAAACTCCATATTGAACATTTTTTTCTCAAAATTCTCACTTTCCACTTTCATACTCTCCATAGATTTTCTCTCCTCATCCATGCTTCTGCTTCCCCTAGGCCTCTTCCTTACTGTTGTAGGGGCCTACTGGCACCATCTAGTAGCTTCAAAGAGTATTAGGAATTCCCTGATGCCCTGGCAAATTTCTTGCAATAGTAGAAACACCACATTGAGTCTCCCCGAAAAAGGCCACTACCATAGTGGGACTAACTTGATCAACAAAGGATAACTAACTAACTAAATAAATAAATAAAAACAGTCCTAGAATTCTAATATCTAAGGTTATTTACTGATTGTAATTTACAATTGTTCGTCAGAACCTCACAACTTTTATGATGGACAGATCAAACATTTCAAACAAAATCAGGGACTGCTAAAAGCCATGCTGGCTGCAATGCTTAGTATAATGGATGGCACTGAGAAATTTAGTCTAACCACTGCACCTTAACCAAAGACGATACCTTCAAATAAGCTAAAAGTATTAAAGAAACACTTTGCTCCCAGAACCTTTGCTTATGTGCAGAGAGGTTTTGCTTTAACCACTGTAATCAAAATGAAAATGAGTGCGCAACACAGTATGCCCCAGAAGTAAAGTAGTGCACATTGAGTTGGATTTTACAGCCATCTTGGATAAGGCCCCATTTGATTTATTGTGAGTGACATATGCAGTGAAGCTTGTTAAAGAATACTGCTGTCAGAGGCAAGTCTTACATTTACATAAACTTCTGAAATATGTAAAGCGCACATCAGGATACTCAGCAGTTATGGAAGATCAATTTGTCAACAGCAGTAATCTGTGAAAATGAGGGGAAGACCTCAAGTCAACAGGCCTGACGCATGAAAAAGAAAAGCAGTCATATAAATCTGCTTTTATACAGGTGACAAAGAGCTTGAATGGAAGTAGTACAGGGTGTTGCAGTATTAATAACATCAGAAAAAAACATTTCCATGCTGTGTTTCCAAATAAATTGATACTGGCCGCTAAGATTGAACTAAAATGGCTCTGGAGAAAGGATAGTGGTGAAGAGCTAAACCACTGCTGCATTTATTACAAACATAGAACAGCTATCCTTATTGTGGAGAAAGGCTGATTGCTCTCTTTCACATGACAAATTAACTGAAAAGTCTCAAACTGAAGTGGAAACAAAGTTTACAAGAGGGTCAGCTTGTATGGTGAAGAGGTAGCCCAGGTCAAGTGAAAAAGTGTAGAGATGCATGCAGAAATCTTTAAAGAGAAGCTTGGCACCTTGTTTGAAATCAGACCAGCTACCTTTGTAAGCAATGAGATTCCTTCAAAGTTTTGCAAGAGCTGCCTGCAACCATTTGCTATGAAACAGCAAGTTTGAACAGGTTAAAGAAGACTGACCTAGTCAATATCTGGTAAATCTTTTCTTCAGTTGAAAACGTTGACTATCAAGGATGAGCCAACCCTAGTGTTAGTCCTGCTGTACAAACTTTTGGTTGTGCGAAAAAAATGCTTTTACATGTGAATAACTGTTCCAATGTAAGGGGTCTGTTGAGCATTGAGGTCAGTGGTTTCTCTTTGCTGGCCTGTGAGTGCCTTTCTTATAATACTGGAGCTTTGTCCAATAATTACTGCATGCTGAGGGAGCGCTCTATCATTCCACAACTGCTTGCTAGTCCAGCCACTATTATCACCAAACATTTCACTTGGCTATCCATCAAAAAAACAGTGGGAGAAGCAGGTGTCATATACCACTTTTTGTACAGTACATATCAAAAAGGCTATCATCATCATCAGGAAAAAAACATTTGATTTTGATGTCTTTCCTTTTTAGTCTCAATGACTGAAACAAATTTATCACAACTATCATAAAGCATTCCATACCCACCATTTCATTAGTATAACATCTTTCAGTTGACATATTGTATACCATTAGTATCAGGCTGGGATTCATAAAAGTTCACTGCAGAGCTGCAGTGCACATGTTTAGATAATCTGTGAGGTACAACGCAATAAGAGTATTTCTGGATGTAAGAGTGAGGTGGAGTGGACTGCAGAGCGAACTTCAAATGTCTCTGCTCAAGTATGATATAGCAAACCTCCCTGCTCACTTATGATATAGCAAATCCACCTGCTCACATACGATATATCAAACCTCCCTGCTCACTGAGGATATAGCAAACCTCCCTGCTCAAGTGTGATATAGCAAACCTCCTTGCTCACTTAGGATATAGCAAACCTCCCTGATCATGTATGATATAGCAAACCTCCCTGCTCACATATGATATAGCAAACCTCCCTGCTCACTTAGGATATAGAAAACCTCCCTGCTCAAGTGTGATATAGCAAACCTCCCTGCTCACTTAGGATATAGCAAACCTCCCTGCTCACTTAGGATATAGAAAACCTCCCTGCTCAAGTGTGATATAGCAAACCTCCCTGCTCACTTAGGATATAGCAAACCTCCCTGATCATGTATGATATAGCAAACCTCCCTGCTCACTTATGATGTAGCAAACCTCCCTGCTCAGTTAGGCTATAGCAAACCTCCCTGCTCATGCATGATATGACAAACCTCCCTGCTCACTTATGATATAGCAAATCACTCCCTCCCTGCTCACGTATGATATAGCAAACCTCCCTGCTCACATATGATATAGCAAACCTCCCTGCTCACTTAATGATATAGCAAACCTCCCTGCTCATGTATGATATAGCAAATCTCCCTGCTCACTTAGGATATAGCAAACCTCCCTGCACATGTATGATATAGCAAACCTCTCTGCTCACATATGATATAGCACACCTCCCTGTTCACTTAATGATATAGCAAACCTCTCTGCTCACGTATGATATAGCAAACCTCCCTGCTCACATATGATATAGCAGATGTCTCTGCTCACGTATGATATAGCAAACCTCCCTGCTCACGTATGATATAGCAAACCTCCCTGCTCACATATGATATAGCAAACCTCCCTGCTCACTTAATGATATAGCAAACATCCCTGCTCATGTGTGATATAGCAAACATCCCTGTTCAAGTATGATATAGCAAATGTCCCTGCTCACTTATGATATAACAAGCAGCTCTATCATCAGCTACTCCATTAGGGTTTAAGGATTGGGTGAGAATGTGCTGAAAGGAAAGGTTAGCAGGAATGAAGTCTTATCACTTAGAGCAAAACGGAAGAAAAATTTTGGTTAGGTGTGATTCAAGTTTTGTAGTTAGACAACAGGAGAACATAAGAGCATTATTTATTTTTCTTGTTATTGCTTATTTATTGGAACGGTAGTTAGATTTTAAGAAAATGAAGGATATGATAAAATATATGACATCAAGCAAAATGTTATAATTCACAGTGTAAGTGGTCTTAGGCATCCCATTATGAATCAATTGGCAAAATGGAATTTTCAGCTTTTAAGGCAAGAATGAACAACTGTGTAAATACATTTTAGTTATATATGAAGGACACTATTTCCTTTTTTTTTTAAGCAAATATAACTCCAAATTGCCCCAGTGACTGGTTGCCAACTGGTATGTTTTTGAACAGACATACATGCACTCAGAGCTGTGAGAAGGGTGGGGTGGATAGGGATCCTACCCTGGGTGCCTTGTTGTAGGGGATGACAATCAGGGCATATCATTTTTTATTGTTATTAAAAAATAGTCGTTACCTTTTTATAATTTTCTCTCTTTCCCTTTCAGTGCTCTTGAAGGTCTACTCATCATGCCTTATAGTGCCTCACCACTTAGCAATCATAAATCAGCTGTGACTGGAAAGTACCAAAGCCTTCTCTTGTAACTTAACAACAATGCCAAGGAATATTACGGAAAAGAGCTGTGAGTGAATGTCTTAGGTTGTAGCTGATTTAAAATGCTTCTGAGTACAATTATTTGAATAAGGGTAAAGCTGTATCATAAATAGGCTCCTCTCCAGCATTATATTATCTGCAATATTGTTAATCATTATGAGTAAAATTAATTATTCATGTATCATCTACAGGTAAGAAAACTATAACAATTTAGTGACCTACCTCAGCACCATTAAAGATTTGTTTGTTAGCACGACTTTTTTAAAATATGAATTAAAAAGTTTTTCACCATTAAATAAGAGTGTCAAGGGTTACATTGCTGCTAATTTATGTTGTAACTTCTGTGACTTTAAAAGCTAAAAAAAATTAGCCTATACCATTACCTGTATACCATTTAACTGCTGACCTTGAAGGTGGCAGTTCACATAGTGTGTGTTCAGATGAGATTGGACTGCCTTCATGAATCAGGCAGTTGAGTGCACTGAAGCTGTAGAGGATAGTTTCTCCATTGGTACAGGGGGGAATGGTCAAAAAAGTTGCAGTGGTGTGCTAGAAAGAGGCAGCTCTGACAGATGAGGCAGCTTACTCTTCAGGGTTGGGCAAATAAAGGTATGTACAAATGCAGCGGTACAGAAGAGCATGAGGTACTGTGTTATGGCTTTCTTTTCATTTTTATTTCTGTAGAGAAAGCAGGAGGTTTATTTGACTCACCAAAAATATACAAGTATTCATTCTCAAATGGCCAGTTTATTTTACATCTATACATTCATACCTGCATCTGTTTTATATACACATTTATAAAAACATCATCAGATGCCCAATTTTTGATAAGTGCATAGATCAAATTAACATAAAAATGGCAACAGTCCAGAACACACATAATGTTGTTGTCTTTCGGCTTTTCCCGGTTAGGGGTCGCCACAGCGGAACTCTGGTCCGCTAATGATTGGCAGTAGATTTTCACGAACGCCGAGGTGCCAGCTCGACGTTCAACCTTCAATGAAGGCACGCCCATTTACGCATGTCTTTCAAACACCCACCCAACCGCGGGGAGGACATGCAAATAATAAAAGACACAAATTAACCATTCTTAAAAGATGTTGCACCCCATTCATTCATTAGAGATTAACTCCAAAGCCCCAGCTGCCAAACGTCCTTCCTGCAGCTCTATGTGTAGTAGACTTGACTACATCAAAACAAACAATTGTTGTTGTCTAAAGATAGCAATGCCTACAGACCTTCTACCAAAGTCAATATTTAGACAATAGGACCTTTAGATTTCTGATCCTGTTTACCTTTAGAATACCACAAGAGGAAGACCTAAATGGATTCTCAGAGTTGTGGCAGAGTAACCTGGTTCAGTATACCATCCTTGACAATTTCATGGACATCCTTGATTTTGGTTCAGATATTTGGCTGGCCCTCCAAAAATCTATGATTCTTTTCAAAAAGCCAGTGAATTACACTCAGTACTAGTAATAACAGTCATTAAAACCTGACTTCTTTTGCTTCAGAAAGTGCATGCTAATCCAAATTTTCGTACTTTGTCAGCTATTAAGTTAGTAATATGTATATTTTAAAAAATGCGCCTGATTTGGTACCTTTGACCTTAGTTATTTTTAGTGTTGTTCTTGTTTCTGGATACAAGAAATTGGAAGCTATGCAAGATACTGAAATCACACACCAAATTATATTGCAGGTCCCTGTGAATTCAAAAGAAAACAGAAGGATTTCTTTCCATGGATACCATGTATTTTGATGAGGGCTGACCAGTGAAAGTGCCTTATCTTAAACATTCTAGTGCTTAGTGCTAGATGTAAGGATTCTGAGGAGATTGCGGCTTTCCAGGATTTACAGTGATCTTTAAAAGTAAACTAGTAATGTCTTTCGGTTTAACTAAAAACTGGTAAACCAAAAAAAAGCTGTTAATAGCTATTGCCTTTCTCAGTCTAAATTCTGATTTATCAAAATGCCTATAAAGTACGTCAAGGTGTAATTTGTCCAGTTACAGAACCAACTGAATGGGTGTCGTCTATGGTAGCAGTTCACAAAAATGGCTCAGACGAAATCAGAATATATATTTACCCAAGAGATTTGAACAAAGCATTAAAGAGACCACATCATCCAATGCACACAATTGAAGAGGTCACAGCTCTATTACCGAATGCCACTGTTTTTTCTGTCTTGGATGCAAAAAGCTAATTTTGGCAAGTGATGCTTGATTGCAAATCCTTATTACTAACCACTTTTGGTACCCCATTTGGCAGATACAGATTCCTAATGACGCCATTTGGATTAAATTCTGTAAGTGAAGTTTTCCAGCATGCAATGGAGCAAATTTTTTCAGGTAATCCATGTGCCATAATAGTAGATAATTTACTGGTTGGAGGTAATGGTGAAGCAGTGCATTACAGAAACCTAAAGAGAGTTCTAGACAGAGCATGTGAAGTAAATTTGAAGCTCAATCCTCTCAAGTGCAAATTCAGACTACCAGAAGTTACATATGTAGGCCATTTGTTTACCAGTACTGGCTTGAGACTAGACCCAACCAAGCAAGCAGCTATTCTTGAGATGTCAGCACCAAATAATATTCAAGCTCTACAGCATTTCCTTGGCATGATCAACTATTTAGGCAAGTTCATACCAGACTTCAGTGAGTTGACAGCATCTTTAAGAGTGCTGACGTGTAAAAATGTTACATGGTCATGGTTAGAACAACACCAGCAGGCATTTGAAGACCTTAAACAGAAAATTGCTATCCCACCTACATTAAGATATTATGATGTGAATAAACCAGTCACCCTTTCCTGTGATGCTTCAAAATTTGGTCTTGATGAAGTTATTCTTCAAGAGGGCAGACCAGTAGCCTATGAATCTAGAAGGGTCTATATTAGAACCGAGAAAGACCTATTTAGTGAATACGTAATCATCTACACCTATTAAGCGAACTGCGAATACACCGAACGCCCTAAACCGTGAAATTCAAAATCTCGAACCGTCATAGTTGTCCAACCCCACCGTGCGCTACATACTACCTACCCAAACAAAATAAATAAACCATATACATACACTAACCAAAACCCTACTTCAAACCCTACACTAAACCTTACATACATTACTATCTATGCACTTACCTTAACCCGCACCCTAACCCTAAGTTCCGTAGCTATCGCACACTTACCTTACAGAGCTATACCACAGAAGGACCAACCATGACAATTCGACATTTCAGATTTTGTGCTTCAGGACGATCAGTGTTTTCGCAGTTCGATGTATACATGTCGACGGTTCCCTATTCGGGTAAGTGGACCTTTGCGATTTTAATATAGAACCATCTAGAAACACTTACCCAAACTGAAATGCAATATGTTCAAATTGAGAAAGAACTTTTGGCAATAGTATTTGTATGTTCAAAGTTTCATGATTATATTTATGGTCCGGCTATTCAGATTGAAACTGACCACCAACCTCTAGTTACTATTCTAAAAAAGCCTATGCATTCAGCTCCAGCAAAATTACAAAGAATGATGCTCAAATTGCAAAAGTACAACTTCAAAACAGTCTATACAAAAAGCAAACTACTTTATCTGGCTGATACATTATCCAGCTTCCCCAGAAATATGATGGAACAGCATGACACAGAGAATTTTGACTCTGACATGATGGCAATGGATAATTTCTCTGCCACTAGGTTTGATGAGCTGAGAGATCACACAAAGACTGATCTAATTTTGCAAATGATCAATCACTACATTAATGTTGGATGGCCGTCAAAGCAATCTACTGTACCACCTGAAGTGCAAACCTATTTTCCTTACAGAGATGAAATGTTGATGGAAGATGGCATTATTTTCAAAGGTCCTAAAATTGTTGTTCCTGCTTCCTTACAACAAGAATATATCCAGATTTTGCATCATGCTCACCCAGGTTCCACATCCAATAAGACAAGAGTGAGAGAATTGGTATTTTGGCCTTCATTACTGACAGACATTGATAAAGTACTTTCTTCTTGTTCAGTATGCGATAGTACTAGACTGCATCTGCAAAGAGAACCAGTTCAGCTAAGTCAAGTTCCTGAACTACCTTGGTCAACAGTAGTCACTGATATCTTCGAGTGGGATGATCAACTCTACTTAGTATTGGTAGACTCTTATTTGAATTGGTTTGAGATTGACTTACTACCTAACCTAACATCCACTACTGTTATTACTAAGGTGAAGTGTCATTTCTCTGTCCATGGTAGTCGATACAGTTATTTCTGACAATGATACTCAATTTACTAGTCAGTTGTTTCAGACATTTGCAAGAGAGTGGGACTTTATACATGTTACTAGCAGTCCTGAATATCCAAAGTCAAATGAGCTAGCTGAACATGCACTGCATAGTGCAAAGCAATTACTTGAAAGGTCAAAGCATGACAATACTGATGTCTTTTTGAATCTACTTAATCGCAGAAACATACCCCATGATGATACACTTGGCTCACCTGCTCAAAGACTTCTATCCAGGCAAACCAGAACTACGCTACCTATTAGTTCGCTACCTATTAGTTCCAGATTATTGAGGCCTAAAGCTAAGAACAACAAAACCATCAAGGCTCAATTATTCAAGAAGCGTTCTGTCCAGAAGTCCAGTTATGATAAGTCAATCAGATTTCTTCATTTGTTAAAATTAGGTTTTGGGCATCTTGTCTCAGCGATTTTATTTTGGGGGAAGTGGATTTTTGTTAATTTGAAGTAGACCTGCACAGCTAAAGAGCTTAACACATCACTGGAATAACTGCTAGTGATGAAGGTGCAGCAATGCTGTGTCAGCTGGTCGAAGAGTACTCTGTTGGAATTACATAACCATTGTTTAACTGATGTGTGCATATATATAAAGATATATATATATATATATATATATATATATATATATATATATATATATATGTATAAAATGTGTGTGTGTGTATGTATATATATATATATATATATACACACACACACACATACATTCATATATATGTATATGCACATTACATAGAGGGTGGTTATCAGCTTACTGATCATAACCAACTTATGTGTGGGAGACGTGGATGCCAAGAATTTCACCTCAAGAGCAGAGTGAAACAAAGGTGAAACTTATCATCTATGCCAAGCAAGACATTATTATAATTTTTATGCTATTTGTAGATCAACTAAACCCACTGGATGCAATTGTCTCTCTTCAGGTTGATCTGGGAACACCTTCTGGTTAAGTGACTGGCTCAGAGTCAAACAATAACAAAAATGGAGGTGGAAGGAATCAAACCTTGTGCACAGGAAACAATTCATTAGCTACTTATAGCTTTAGTCCTCTGTGCTAAGTGCAAACATGATTTTCCTTAGTACAAAGAGCTGTAGATGTTATAATGGAAAACACTCAACCTCACCATAACTGCCAAATTTAATTCTTTGGAGCAGCTATAATGGGAAACACTTGACCTCACCAGTGGTTTCCTGTAGCTCCATGGATATTATGGTGGTAGCTTACTTTGAGAGCTGCTGTCGGTGAAACATGCTTGGAGAAAAAATTGGCATTTCTGGCCATTATCGTGTACCACAAATCAGCTATAATAAGCAGAAATTTAGTTATGTTAAACCCAGATATTAAATGTGTTGTAGAGAAGACTAAGGAATGCGTGTGGACTGAGGGGGGAATTTATTGTCACCACAACATGTAGACCTTTGTATACAAGTTGCGGTAATCATTTGGAATTCAGAAAACAGCCCTAACATGGTGTTGCATGGTGCTCCATCATGTAGACATGCAGCACCATTAGGGCTGGATCTGCGGCCATGCTGTATGCTAATGAGATAGTCTGGGGGACAGGCATATGCTACTTAGCCATGTGCCCTCTGTCCTGGAACTATCTCCAGGAAAACATCAACATACCAAGCGATTTACATGTTGATCAGTATGGCCAGCCCCACCACATCATGATAATGAGCACAGCCCATGAGCTCATGTTCCCCTACCAAAAAGTAAAGTAGTGCAGGGATTGGGGGAGTGGGGGGAAAACACTTGCCCCCAGGAATAATACAATTGTGCCTTAATAGCACCAACAGCAGTATGAGGATCTGGGATGGGGGAAAAGTTGCCACCAGGCATACTACACGTGCTGTAATGGCACTTCAAGTAGTACAGGGATCAGGGGGTGGGGGGAAACGCTAGCCACCACACATATTGCACTTTTGCTATAATGGTGCTTCAAGAAGTACAGGGATCAGGGGAGGGGGGAGGACTAGCTGGGAAGTACTGCAAACTCTTGTCTCCTAATGACACATACAGTGGTATGGGGATTGATGGACAACTTGTGGACTGGTACAGTGACTGTGGTGTATGTGTGTGTGTGTGTGTACATGTTTGTGTCTGAATGTTTACTTGTGTGCGTGGGGAGAGTGACTGAAAGGGAGGAATGCCTTTGACTATCAGTGTGGCTGCAGTAGCTAACTTCCACAATGTATAGATCATCTAGATCACAGTAGTAACTGCAATTCAGAGACATGTCAATTAGTTGATAATGAGGTCTTCCTCACTGCAGCTAACATGTCATTGAATTGCAAAATACCATATCTTGGACACTGGGCCTTTTAGAGCAAGCCATATGACTCACATTAGGCTCTTTAATAAATCCTAAGTGAGGATATTTAAGTGATTTGGTTTAATCTATGACATTCTTTTTGGGATTTCTTAGATGTGTATGCCTTTTAATATGCAACTGTGTTTGCCCAGAATGTTTTCTTCCCTGTAAATTAATATTTTCAGTTGCCTAACAGCAGTTTCTTTCCTTTCTTCCTGTGTCCCATGTTATCCTCTTCATCTTCAGTTCCCTTTCTGCAATGTTCAGAATAAAACATTTAAAAATAATGCAGCTGTTATTTTGTGGGTATTGACAAAATGTAGTAAGGAATCAACTTATATGAGGGTTTTACATTGTATGGAAAGGTGCAGCTGGTTACCGCCATTTGTGTTAGCATATTACAGTGTAATTTGAAATAGTATTTGCACTATATTTGCTCTCACCTCTTGCTTTTTTTTTTGTTACCACAGAAAGCGAAAGTTAGATATATGAAGAAAATGGTACATCTCAGTCAAACTCCTTAGCATTTTGACAACAGGGCTGTGTGACATATTCTCAACATCCTCTTGTAATTAGTCCTCATTTTAACAAACCTTCCATATTTTTTCTTTCACTAACCCCATTAGCTCAGCCTAACTCAAAAGCACTATAAACATGGATGGCCGCCTTTGAATATTTATATCTGATGTATACCTTGTTAGTTGGGCTTATATCATGCACTGGGCATTGCCCTGTTATAAATGTCACTTGTTTAGCCTCTGACTTCAGGGTCACCCTTGGGCATCAAACAATAACTGCAGTCTTACCACTGGGTCTCTTTTTCATGTCATATTAAGCAAAAAGGCACTTAAGTGGCCTTGGTTCACGTGAGGAGTTGGTTGGGGATAACAAATATGGCCATATTTTACTGGGTCACCTATACTGGGGAAAGGGACAAGTGTGGAATATAGGATGATAGCCCCCAGTAGTGATATGAAGGCATATGCAGCCTAAGCTTGAAATCAGTCGGGCTGATGCTCTGGGCATTTAGAGCTTTATGTCATTGCATGTCAGGGATGTGGACACAGAACAGAGTCAGTATAATACAAAAAAATCCCTGCAACCAGGAGTATGAGGCTGCAATGGGATGTCTCAGTCTGCTCTCAGGCAACAGGATGAAGCATCTGATTAGTTATGGGGTATCCATGATTGAGAAAAAGTACTAGTGAAAGTGATGGTCTACTGTATGTAGGCCAAAAAGCACTGAAAAAAGTCAAAAATGCACATTCTTGGTACCAGCTTGATAAACTGATACAAAAGAAAGCCAGAGGATGTGAAGGATATGAGGGATTTAAAATGGAAGTCCACAAAATAGTAAGGCTGGATTAATAAAAGTACTGCTATACTCAGGACAAAATAAGCTAATGAATAAAATCTGCAAGGATATTTACAGTTTATACATCATGTCTTGCCCTTTGTGATAGTGTATCTCACAGCACTATGATTGGCATCATATGTACTTTTAGGCAAAGCCAAATAGTTAAGTATGGTTGATGTAAGCAAAGGAAACTGAAGCAGAGACAGACAGAAAGGGATTAATCTCTATAACATGCTTGTGTTGAAATTCTGAATTTGCTCCAGCTTGTTAGGATTTTATGTGATTAACTGGAACAGTTCTCCTGGAATTTACACACACACACACACACACACACACACACACACACACACACACACACACACACACACACACACACACACACACACACATATATATTTATACAAACATATATGGGTGTATTTAAAAAAAATCTAAACACTTAAATGGACAACATAATGGTGTAACAGTTAGGGCTGTCACCTCACAGCAAGAGGTTCTCCGGTTTTATTCTTGGCTGGGGTGCCTTCTGTGTGGATTCTGCATGTCCTCCCTGCATTCGTGTGGGTGCTCAGGTTTCCTCTCACATTCTAAAGACATGGAGTAGGTGGACTGGACACTCTAAATTGGCCCTAGGTGTGAGTCTGCATGCGAGTGTGTGGTGCACCCTCTGAGGAGGGTTGGGCCTTGCACCCTCTGAGGTGGGTTGGGCCTCAGGCTAGCAACCTGATGCCATAAAACCAGCATCTGCTATGGAAACAACAAATGCTGAAGGGTGCTTGTTGCCCGATGTGATTTATGCATGGGAGCAAATCCAGAATCCAGGAAAGAGTCAAATGCCAACTTCACTAACATCAACACATGCACATGCTTCATAGGATCATAGGAAGTTACTAGGGTAATGGCCCTAGGGCCCTTACAAGCCTAGCCAAGTTCTACCCTTATTTCCATGATCAGCACCTATTGATCCTGTCCAAGAGGGACACAGGTGGAACTCCAGGGTGAATTTATGGTTCCCATCCAGTCGTCCAGATTGTGTTTGAGAGGGCCAATGAGGTGCTCTGTTTGACATGAAGTGGGAGTCTGTTCCAAAGGTATGGAAATCTCTGGGGAACAAATCTATCTCTCCAGCAGGTATTATTAATATCACATACCAGTTTAAGGACTTTAGAGAGAGTAATTAGTGTATCATTCGACTTACTGATATGAAGAATTTAAAGAAACAAACAGGCAAAGGGCATTCACCGGACTAGAACTAATTCAATTAATTGTAAGCGCTTTCGAATGTAAAAATTCACAAACTTCCTCAGACAAACACAGTTGTTAACTGACTTAGTTTAAATAACCCTCCACATCAATGACATCATACCCTGCAAAACATTTAAAAAGATATTGTCCATTAAATCACAATGTAATCACAAGAACATATTTCATTCTACATAAAGTTAATTTCACTTATAGCAAAACTTAATTACATTAATTAACGTATAAAAGCATATAAATATATACAAGTATATTAAAACATATAACAATATTAAAACTAGTACACAATTGGTCATTTAACGTCTATTTAAGGCCTTAAGCTTCAAAATACATTTAATGAAACTGTATTAATTTAAACCGGGATAGGTGTAAGCGTTAGTTAATACGTCCCATCATAATTCTCTAAGTTCTAACTCCACAGATACTGGCCCACCTCTAATATTAGCGTGTATTTGTTCGATAACAAGAAACAAAAATGAATGCTCAGGACATTCAATAATAT
Source organism: Protopterus annectens (assembly GCF_019279795.1). NCBI lineage: Eukaryota > Metazoa > Chordata > Ceratodontiformes > Protopteridae > Protopterus > Protopterus annectens. The sequence continues at coordinate 82,987,031 of NC_056727.1, read as the reverse complement.
GTTTTGCTAAAGCGTTGTTTGCATCTTTCCTATGAATGCTATATAAATGTTGATATATTCTCTTTCTAAAGTGCTTATCAGTTTTACCAATATAGAACTGGGGGCAATTTTGACACTCAGCTAAATATACCACACCAGTGGCATTACAATTGTATTTACCCTTAACTCTATATTTCTTTCTACCTATGGAAAAACTATTAGTCGCTTTAATATGTTTACACATTCTACAAGAACCACATGTGTACATGCCTCCATCCTTTTGTAAAGGGGCAATACAGTCTCAACCAAATTTTTAAGGTTCCGTCCCCTTTTATAAACTAGTTGAGGCATATCTGGTATCTTGTTTCTAATAAAGGTGTCCTCTTTCAACACCACCCAGTTCTTGTATAGAATACCCCGCACAATTTCAGCCTCAATACAAAAAGATGTAATAAAATACAATGAGGCATTAGATGTGTTACCTTCATTAGATATAGTAAACTCAAAAAAGGAACTACAAACTGTTGAACAAAACAAAAGCGTCCGAGCGAGCCAAGAGTTCAAAAAATGTAACGCACTTTATTTAACCAAATAACAGCATTTTCGCTCCCGTTAATACAGAAGCTTCATCAGCAATAACAGGGCGCCAACTCCCATAATTTAAAAACTTCTAAGTGACGTATAATCGATGTCACTACCAATTAAGTAGTTCAAAACATATTTAAAACAACATGTCTTAATAAAAATGTGTATGATTAAAACATGTATAAAAATATATAAAGATATATATAACAAAATACAATAAAACAAGTAAACAATTACATACTACTACTTAGTTAAGTTACTGATTGTAGGTAATATGTAATAAATCAAGCAATATGTGGGACTTTTCCTACAACACTTCAATCTTAAAAACAACATTACTTAAACAGTGTTAAGTGAAGCAGCCTATTAAACCTTGCTGTTAAATGCAATTCTAACCAAATTAAACATTAATTTGGTGGCTATACTACAGTGTCAGTTACCTGAGATAGCTTCTATATCTTAAAATAGAAGCTATATTACAACTATCATTCAGTCCAGGATAGGAGAAGGCATCTAATTGTAGCTGCCACTCCAACTCACGGGTCTCTAAAATTAGGGATTGCGGTCCACCCCTAATATCAAATTTAACATTGTCAATGCCCATAAATTTAAAACTGTGGCCACAATTACTCAAAATGTGTTTAGAGAGGGCATTATCGCTCCTCTTGTTCTTAATGGCATAAATATGTTGGTAAATACGGTCCCTAAATCGCCGGTCCATCTTACCAACATAAAATGCATGACAGCATTCACAAAAAGCCACATACACAATGGACTTAGTGTTACAATTTATTTTGTGGTTGATTGCATACTTCCTCTCACCAATGGAGAAAGAATTTCCCACACATAAATAAGAACACCATTTACAACAACCACAACTAGAAGTCCCTTTTTGTCTAACCATAAAATCAGTTAGTTTATTACGTTGTAATAAGTCCTTAAGGTTATTACCTCTTTTAAATGTGAATAGAGGTGTTATACCTAACTTTTCATGTAACCCGGCATTTATGATAAAATACCAGTTTTTACGAATGACTGAACACAAAGACCCAGAGTTCATGTTAAAAGGAGAAATAAAGCCAATGGAGAAATTTTTCTTATTGTAAGTGTTAAAGGCCACACCACTATTTAAAGTGGGTGACGTTGACCTCACCAACGAGTTAGGTGATGCAGTGCAATTCACAAGGGAAGGTTGATGTTCAATAGGTGACAACAAGGGTACATAGGTGCCATTCAACTGTTTGGATGACACCTCCCGAATTAAATCAGAAATAAAGTCTACAGGGTACCCACGGTTTAAGAACATATCAAACAACAGTGAACATTCTTTATCAAAAGCGTCCTCTGTGCTGCACATACGGGCAGCCCTGACCAATTGACCCTTGACAATAGAGCGCTTCTGCCTCCAAGGATGGCAACTTGTAAAATGCAAAAACGAGTTGCAATAAGTTGCCTTCCTAAAAATGGAGGAACAGAATCTGTAGTTAATGGTGTCTTTAATTAACTGAACATCGAGATAGTCAATCTCAGATGATGAAAAGTGATGCATGAATTTTAAAAATTGTGTTGAAGAGTTCATATATGCTAGTAAATTCAAGGCATCATCTTCACTTCCTTTAAACAGCATAAATACATCATCAAGAAAGCGGGTATAGGTCTTAGAGTGCTCTACGAAAATGTGATGGTTAAAAAGATATTTTCTCTCCCAGTAGGCGACAAACATGTTAGCTACACTGCTGCCACATGGGGAGCCCATTGCTATACCCTTCTTTTGGAGATAGTAATTATCTTCAAACATGAAAAAGTTATAGGACAAAACTATATCAAGTAGAACCGTAACCAGAAAAATGTCATTATTACATGCCCCACATTCCCTGAGCATGTGCTCGATCCATTCAACAGCCTCTTCGTGTGGTATTGCTGTATAAAGATCGACCACATCAATGGTCAAAAAATTTAGGCTGCTGTCAAATTGAATTTCATTGATCAAGCTCAAAAAGGACCATGAATCTTTACAAATTTGGGGAATAGTTTTCAAATATTTTCCAATAATGCTATCGATAAGGCGGGCGCATGGATGTGTGATAGAGCATCTTCCATCCACTAGAGCACACATAGGTGGATCAGTGAGGCTCTTGTGAATTTTAGGGATCCCAAACATGACAGGGACCTTGGGATAGGAAACATCAATGAAATTATAAATGTCAATGTTAATCCTGCCCTCAAGGTACAAATCCCTAAAATAGCCTTTGATTTTGTTGTAAGAACTTGTTAATTCATTTAACGAAGAACTTTCATAAGCTGGTGAATCTAATACTTGCAGCATTCTAGTGGTGTATTCCGCCCTATCAAATATAACTAGACCCCCTCCCTTATCTGGCTTAATCACTCTAACTGCCATGCTACAAATTTTATTCAAAGCCAGAATTTGATCGGGAGAGATATTTCTAGTAGCCCCTTCCCCCCTATTTGTTATGGATATTTGTCTAAAATCCAATTCACAGGCCTTTTCAAAGGTAAAGAGAGAGGGGTGTAGAGGGGGGTTGAAGGAACTTGCTAACTTCAAATGAGGCACATCAGCAGGCAAATCATTGTTGAAGAAAATATTTAGGTTGAGTTTACGTACAAACAGTTTTAAATCCAATAAGGTTTTTGCTAGCTTAAATTTGTGGTCAGGAACAAAATTCAGACCTTTAGCCAACAACTCTATCAATACTTCATCAACAATAATGTCAGAAAAGTTGTAAACAAAAAAATCTCCCTTTAAATTAGACAAAACTAACGGAGTTTGCTTAACCTCAGATGTACCATCTATTTGGTTAACGTTAAGTTCAGTCAATTCCAGTTCTTGTTCCTCTGGTATTGGTTGCCCTTCTTCCCTAAAAAAGACTTCTGGTGATTATTGTTGTCTTTCTTACTAAAAGATTTGATTCTATTGCTTCTCCTCGGCCCTTGCTCGTTGGTTTCTTCTCCTCCATCACTACTAGGGCCTGCCTCGGTGAGAGGTTGTGCAACCCCCTCCCCGTTCCCATTAGTGTTTTCCGAAGCTTGAGGGCTATTCTCCATGTGATTACCAGATCTGTTAGCTCTTTTAAACAGATTCAAGTAGGCAGTCTTAGTCTGATAGGCATTTCTATCTCTCACTAGCTTTTTGAGTTTGTTAGCTTTCAATTTAACTAACAATGAATCAATGCTAGTAAAAGTCCGGTTGTAGTCAAATTTGTATCTAAAAAAATTGACATCAGCTTTAATATTGTCATCAAGTTTTGAAGCTTCATCAAGTAAAACATTTATATGCTTGGAATAATTCTTGATCATAAGCTCTAACAGTTCTGCCCCTTGCTTGTTAAACAATGCCTCCAACTCAGAAGTAAATGTACTGTCAGTAAATAATCCTGTAGGTGTAAAGGAGCTGCGTACATGGTACATCTGAGGTTAAGCAAACTCCGTTAGTTTTGTCTAATTTAAAGGGAGATTTTTTTGTTTACAACTTTTCTGACATTATTGTTGATGAAGTATTGATAGAGTTGTTGGCTAAAGGTCTGAATTTTGTTCCTGACCACAAATTTAAGCTAGCAAAAACCTTATTGGATTTAAAACTGTTTGTACGTAAACTCAACCTAAATATTTTCTTCAACAATGATTTGCCTGCTGATGTGCCTCATTTGAAGTTAGCAAGTTCCTTCAACCCCCCTCTACACCCCTCTCTCTTTACCTCTGAAAAGGCCTGTGAATTGGATTTTAGACAAATATCCATAACAAATAGGGGGGAAGGGGCTACTAGGAATATCTCTCCCGATCAAATTCTGGCTTTGAATAAAATTTGTAGCATGGCAGTTAGAGTGATTAAGCCAGACAAGGGAGGGGGTCTAGTTATATTTGATAGGGCGGAATACACCACTAGAATGCTGCAAGTATTAGATTCACCAGCTTATGAAAGTTCTTCGTTAAATGAATTAACAAGTTCTTACAACAAAATCAAAGGCTATTTTAGGGATTTGTACCTTGAGGGCAGGATTAACATTGACATTTATAATTTCATTGATGTTTCCTATCCCAAGGTCCCTGTCATGTTTGGGATCCCTAAAATTCACAAGAGCCTCACTGATCCACCTATGCGTGCTCTAGTGGATGGAAGATGCTCTATCACACATCCATGCGCCAGCCTTATCGATAGCATTATTGGAAAATATTTGAAAACTATTCCCCAAATTTGTAAAGATTCATGGTCCTTTTTGAGCTTGATCAATGAAATTCAATTTGACAGCAGCCTAAATTTTTTGACCATTGATGTGGTCGATCTTTATACATCAATACCACACGAAGAAGCTGTTGAATGGATCGAGCTCATGCTCAGGGAATGTGGGGCATGTAATAATGACATTTTTCTGGTTACGGTTCTACTTGATATAGTTTTGTCCTATAACTTTTTCATGTTTGAAGATAATTACTATCTCCAAAAGAAGGGTATAGCAATGGGCTCCCCATGTGGCAGCAGTGTAGCTAACATGTTTGTCGCCTACTGGGAGAGAAAATATCTTTTTAACCATCCCATTTTCGTAGAGCACTCTAAGACCTATACCCGCTTTCTTGATGATGTATTTATGCTGTTTAAAGGAAGTGAAGATGATGCCTTGAATTTACTAGCATATATGAACTCTTCAACACAATTTTTAAAATTCACGCATCACTTTTCATCATCTGAGATTGACTATCTCGATGTTCAGTTAATTAAAGACACCATTAACTACAGATTCTGTTCCTCCATTTTTAGGAAGGCAACTTATTGCAACTCGTTTTTGCATTTTACAAGTTGCCATCCTTGGAGGCAGAAGTGCTCTATTGTCAAGGGTCAATTGGTCAGGGCTGCCCGTATGTGCAGCACAGAGGACGCTTTTGATAAAGAATGTTCACTGTTGTTTGATATGTTCTTAAACCGTGGGTACCCTGTAGACTTTATTTCTGATTTAATTCGGGAGGTGTCATCCAAACAGTTGAATGGCACCTATGTACCCTTGTTGTCACCTATTGAACATCAACCTTCCCTTGTGAATTGCACTGCATCACCTAACTCGTTGGTGAGGTCAACGTCACCCACTTTAAATAGTGGTGTGGCCTTTAACACTTACAATAAGAAAAATTTCTCCATTGGCTTTATTTCTCCTTTTAACATGAACTCTGGGTCTTTGTGTTCAGTCATTCGTAAAACTGGTATTTTATCATAAATGCCGGGTTACATGAAAAGTTAGGTATAACACCTCTATTCACATTTAAAAGAGGTAATAACCTTAAGGACTTATTACAACGTAATAAACTAACTGATTTTATGGTTAGACAAAAAGGGACTTCTAGTTGTGGTTGTTGTAAATGGTGTTCTTATTTATGTGTGGGAAATTCTTTCTCCATTGGTGAGAGGAAGTATGCAATCAACCACAAAATAAATTGTAACACTAAGTCCATTGTGTATGTGGCTTTTTGTGAATGCTGTCATGCATTTTATGTTGGTAAGACGGACCGGCGATTTAGGGACCGTATTTACCAACATATTTATGCCATTAAGAACAAGAGGAGCGATAATGCCCTCTCTAAACACATTTTGAGTAATTGTGGCCACAGTTTTAAATTTATGGGCATTGACAATGTTAAATTTGATATTAGGGGTGGACCGCAATCCCTAATTTTAGAGACCCGTGAGTTGGAGTGGCAGCTACAATTAGCTTTTTGACTCTATTGCGTAGTTCTAGGAATTTCTGTCTAGTTGAGGGGGTTTTAGTTTTGTGCCAATGCTCCCAGGCTTTATCCCTGTTTTTCATTTCTGACTTAGTGGTTTTCTGTAGCCATGGGGAGGGTTGTGCTTTGGTTCTGGAAGGTGTTATGGGGGCATGGTAATTAAGGATGCTCAGGAAGGTAGTATTAAAAAATTCAACTGCATCATCAAGACTGAGGTACTTTAGAGGATGCCAGTTACATTCTTTGAGGGATGAGATGAATGTGAGTGGGTTAAAGTTTAGTTTTTTAAGTATTTGATGGTAGATGACAGGCGTAGCTTGATATAGATATTTTTTGAGTAGGAATGTTGGGGAGTGATCACTGAGGCTATCTGATAAGCAGCCTGTTATATATGACTGGGGGCTCTTACTGACTAATATCCAATCCAGGGTAGTGTGCTTGCTGGAGTTATTTATTTATCCCGGCTTGCGACTGGACTAGTTGGGTGAAGCCATGAAGGTTTACATGATGGGTTGGATGGTTACCAGAACAGGATTGCCAGTCAATATTGAAATCACCTAAAATGATAGTTTCTAAGTTTAAGGATATGGTGAATTTGGGTTATATTGCAAAAATCTACCATAAGCCAACATATTCTAATAGCTTTCATCACTTCAGTAGTGCTCATCCCCATTATCAGAAACGTGCTGTTATTAAAGGCCAGCTAGTTAGAGCGGCCCGAATGACCACTCTAGAGAATGATTTTTGGGATGAATGTTATCTACTTAAAACAATGTTTATAGCAAGTGGATGCCCATTCTTGGTAGAATTGAAGTAATTAATGGTGTTAATACTAATGACTGTGATATTGGTGGTCCAAATTTGAATTCCTCTAATATGAATACTATATCTAATGAAGGTAACACATCTAATGCCTCATTGTATTTTATTACATCTTTTTGTATTGAGGCTGAAATTGTGGGGGGTATTCTATACAAGAACTGGGTGGCGTTGAAAGAGGACACCTTTATTAGAAACAAGATACCAGATATGCCTCAACTAGTTTATAAAAGGGGACAGAACCTTAAAAATTTGGTTGAGACTGTATTGCCCCCTTTACAAAAGGATGGAGGCATGTACAAATGTGGTTCTTGTAGAATGTGTAAACATATTAAAGCGACTAATAGTTTTTCCATAGGTAGAAATAAATATAGAGTTAAGGGTAAATATAACTGTAATGCCACTGGTGTGGTATATTTAGCCGAGTGTCAAAATTGCCCCCAGTTCTATATTGGTAAAACTGATAGGCACTTTAGAAAGAGAATATATCAACATTTATATAGCATTCATAGGAAAGATGTAAACAATGCTTTAGCGAAAGATATTATTGAATGTCCTGAGCATTCACTTTTGTTTCTTGTTATCGAACAAATACACGCTAATATTAGAAGTGGGCTAGTATCTGTGGTGTTAGAACTTAGAGAATTATGATGGGAAGTATTAACTAACGCTTACACCTATTCCGGTTTAAATGAATACAGTTTCATTAAATGTATTTTGAAGCTTAAGGCCTTAAATAGACGTTAAATGAGCAATTGTGTACTAGTTTTAATATTGTTATATGTTTTAATATACTTGTATATATTTATATGCTTTTATACGTTAATTAATGTAATTAATTAAGTTTTGTTATAAGTGAAATGAACTTTATGTAGAATGAAATATGTTCTTGTGATTACATTGTGATTTAATGGACAATATCTTTTTAAATGTTTTACAGGATGTCATTGATGTGGAGGGTTATTTAAAATAAGTCAGTTAACAACTGTGTTTGTCTGAGGAAGTTTGTGAATTTTTACATTTGAAAGTGCTTACAATAAATTGAATTAGTTCTAGTCCGGTAAATGCCCTTTGCCTGTTTGTTTCTTTAAGTTATTTTGTTTGTTTGTTTTTTGAAAAAGAGTTTTTATTCATGATATGCAGCATTTCCAATAAAACAGGGTCAGAGATTCCCTTGTATGCAAGGTAGGCATCACCTCTGAGTAGTCTGCATGAAACAGAATAAAGTGACAGTGATTTCAGATGATCCACATAGGACAGATGCTGAAGACCTTGAATTTTCCTTGTGAGGAATCTTTGTGGTCCGTCCAATTGCTGCAGGTGCTTGGAAAGATACATACTAAAAGGGGCATTGTACTCAATTATTGCCCTGATGAGGGAAAAGTACAGGGAGGTTATAACTTCTTTTTTTCTGGAAGCAATACCCTTACTTATGAGATGAGCAGTATAGAATGCCCTTCTTATCACTGTGGAGACATGGTGGTCAAAGGTAAGGTTGCTGTCAATCTGTATGCCCAGGTCTCTCACCACTGAGTGCATAATTAAGCTGTTGTTATTGAGGTGGTAGTTAGCAGGAGCATCACTCTTACAGAAAGATATAATAGATTACATTTTTTGCATTGAGTTTAAGGCCATGACTTTGGCACCAATCATTTGTTTGAGTAAGACCCTCTTGTAGGATGTTGACATCATTTGAACATTCTATCACCACTCCCAGTTTGCAGTCATCAGCAACCTTAGTTAACCACAGACTATAGTTTTTGATTGTCCTTTGGAGAAATAAATTCTAAACAGCAGAGGTCCCAGGACTGATCCCTATGGAACACCACTGGTTACATTTCTGTTGTTGGAGGTGGATTCCCCTATTTTGGGTATTTGGGTTCTATCAGTGAGCCAGTTAATGACCCATCTAATGATATAAGGGTTGATACCTAGCTGGGTGAATTTGTCAATGATACCTGAGAGGGGTATAGTGCCAAAAACCTTGGCTAAGTCTAGGTAGGCTGTATGCACAGATTCCCCTCATCCAGGGCTTGGTGACTGTCTTGAAGAAGTCCATCTGGTTTAATAGGCATGATCTTCCTTTGACAAAGCCAAACTGAGTAGGGTAAAGTGTTTGGAGATTACCTATATCTTTGTTGATAAAGTCCATGATGATTTGTTCCATGGCCTTGTAGATGAGGCTAGTCAGCCTAATAGGTCTATCGTTCTCAGGGTCAGCAGAAGCACCACCTTTGGGCAAGGGGAATAATGGTGGCCATTTTCCATTCAGCTGGGCAAAGCCGGTGCTTTGAGTATGACTGAAAAGAGTACCTAATGGTGTTGCTAATTCTTATGGATGCAGCCTGGGATGTTATCAGGTTCCATAGATGCTGTATATTTGGCCTTAGAGAGGCCGTTTACAACCTGCTCTTTAGAGATACCAGGTAGGGGACAGGTGGTAGGGATGTAATTGGATACGTGTGGCGGGGACTGGGGAGTGAAGTTTTCACAGAACCTGTTGGTCAGCAGGTTAGCTATGTCTACAGGCTCAGTATATGTGGTATCATTACCTATCAGTTCAGCACAAATCTGGGCCTTTCCTTTTAAGTTATGGATGTAACTAAAGAATGCCTTATGCTTGTCCTTAGTTGAGGAAGGTAATCTGGATTTGTAGTTTACTTTGGAGGACTTCACAAGAAGTCTTATTTGCTTGTTTAAGCTAAGGAGGGAGTGTTTCCAGTTTAGGGCTCACTCCCACTTAGTCTTCAAAACATAACCTCAGAGCATGCAACTAGAAAACAATCTGTGGGATTCAATAAACTCCATGTAGGCTTCTACATGGAGTTTACATGTTTAACCGGTGAGTATCATCACTATTTACATATTCATGCCATGCACCTCATTTAAATGTAAACAAGTGTGGTTTTGTGACCCACAACAGGGTTGCCAGCTAAGAAACTGCGTAAAACAACATGAATAGGAAAATTGTTTACAGTAGAGCAAACTAGGTTAGCGGTATTGCATGGAATGCCACAATAATTACCACGGTTTATTGTACAGTGATGTATATGGTCCAAACACAGTACAAAACAGTGTATACATTACAGAGTATTGTGAAATCCCATTTCAGGCATTCTGTACAAAAGTTGTGTAAATGATCTGTAATGGTACACGGACTGCCATTTAAAATAAACAGTCAGGGGAAGTGTGTGTATTGAACAGGGACACACAAATGAATTGTAGGAATGAACACAGGGAAAGAGGACAGGTGAAACGTAATCATGTACAGCAGATGAGGGCATGTAAATGGATGACAGTTGTAGCAGGAACACTAATCACATATCAACATGGTAGAGCATGGACTTCACGGTGAAAGTGTGTATTATGTGACTGTCAGACAAGGTGACATAACAATGCAGAAAATGTCTTTGTGAGATAAGCATCCTGACATGAATAACTGAGAGGACATCTATCAGACATGTTATATACAATTGGTGTTGTGAAGTTGTGCAAACTGATTTGCCTGAATATGAGTGTAATGTCAGCAGAGGTCTCCAAGACGTGGGTCACAGTTATAGGTTCATGGACAATAGTAAAAAAGCATGCACAATAATGGACAATATCAGAATAATGCCACCATTAATCCCATGTATCTCACACAACATATGTGATTCTGAGTTATCATAGATGGTTCTGCATGAACACACTTTTAAAACTATTATGATATGTCAATAATCTATGAGGGTAATCAAGCATACCATCTTGACATTGTAACACAAGCTATAGGTGTTAGGAGGGACACTGCTATATTTGTATGTGACATTATGATCACTACAAGATAGTTGGCTGGTCTGCATGGCAGATATATGTGCACACACACGTATATATATATATGTGTGTGTGTATGTAGCACAATCCACACTTTCAAAAATGTAACCCATGTTATCATTGTTGTCAAACAGCTTTGTATGTATGTACTGTATGCATCACCAGAGCAGGTATCACATATGCATCTGGCATAACACCTTGATGGGTGTTCTGCACCATCAGATAGTAATGCTTATTATGCAACAAAACAAATACCTAGGTATGGCCAATAAGATGTGTGACAGCTCAATGTGGCAAAGCTGGCACACGTCAGTTACTGGACGATATGTAGAGAGGCACATGGAGAAGGGTGTATTGTACTCAGTTGTTGGTGTGATGAGGGATGTGAGCTGTGGTGGTATTATGGCCTTTGATACGGATGTCCTGCACATACTCAGCATTTGTGTTACATACAAGGGAGTAGTCGCCACTGTGGCTACATGCTGGTGGATGTTCCACATACCATCTACCCCAGGAGAAAGTTCACATACTAACTGGTCTGCTTATAGGGTGTGATGTTTGCATTATCCTTGGTTTGTGCATTTGTTTTCATAATGTAACAAATCCTCCCCCATGTTTTTACTTCATCTCATGTGTGTGTTGTCATGGCTGTGGCAGCAATCTTTGATGTGTGTTGATACTGTCTGTATTACACTAATTGAAGCAGATAAACACAAAAGCCAGAAGAAGTAGCTGAATTGAACCCACTCAAAGTATTGCAGGCTGCAAATCACCACACAGTTGTAGAATGCAGAATCCACTTTATTAACTTTAGACAAAACATCCAAGGATGAGCGCTTTCATCCAGAAAGATCTAGACTTCATCAAACAATTTACCCCACATAGTTACTTCCTTCTTATACAGTCCAAACAGGAAGTTCCACCCAGTGATAAACTAATCAATTATGTCATTAAAAGCACAATATTTACAGTCACTGAATTTAAAAAGCAGACAAACTATACAAACTGAAAAAGTTCATGGAACACACCACCCTAAAAACACACTATATATAAACACTGCTTCATAAAAATGACAACTTACAATGAATATTTTAATATGTTGAATGTGTTAAAACAATAAATATGTGTGATTAAATAGAAAATGTTAAGAGAAATAAATACACTTAACATAAATACTGAACATGTGATATTAAAATGTTAAAATGCATAATGGAGAAATATATATATATATATATATATATATATATATATATATACACATATATATACATACACACATTTTATCTTTTTAGTGCCTTTAGTTTTTAGTTTTAAAATTGGGCTAATTGAAATATGCTCATTCAGGCCTGGCCAGTTCCCGGCATTCAAACGTAATTGCCAGTATAATTCTCTTTTCTCAAGTAATAGTGACCATGCACCACCCCTCATGTTGGTACTGATATTGTCTATAATAAAAAATTGGAACTTATGGCCCTTATACTCCAAAACATGTTTGCTAAGAGAATGTGTTTCTTTTTTATTCCTTATGTCATATAGATGTTCGTATATGCGATTTTTTTTAACTTTCTATCAGTCTTGCCTATGTAAAAGCAAGAATAGGTGGTACACATGGCACAGTAAATCACTTTCTCCGAATTACAGTTTTATTTCTGATTGATTCTGATTTCAATATTATTAATGTCAAAAATATTGCCTTCTTTAATGTAACTGCAATAGTTACATCTGCCACATTTGTTCATAGAACCTGACCTGTGGTTTGGGTAAGAGTTTCTACTCTCAAATATGTTTTTCATATTCTTGCCTTTCCTATATACTATAATAGGTTGCGGTCCTATTAGTGGTCTGATGTTCTTATGTCTCAAAATAGACCAGTTTTTTGTTAAGATGTTTCTTACTATGTAACTATCTTGAGTGAATACAGTGATGAAAGAAGTCTTATAATCATTCTTACTTGCAACATTGTCAGTTTCTTGATTACTGGTGAAAGGCCCACTGTCAGTCATACTACAAGAAAGTAAAGGTACATAAAACCCATGCTGTCTCTTGTTAACCACCTCAATCATTATATCACTAATGAACTTACAAGGATAGCCTCTTTTTTGAAACATATTTTTCAAGTTGTCACATTCATCTAAAAATTCATCAATACCAGATACCATATGTGCTGCACGCACAAACTGTCCCTTAACTATTGCTTTCTTTTGTTTGACTGGGTGTGTACTAGAAAAATGCAATAGTGAGTTTGAATACGTGCTTTTCCTAAAGATTTTTGAAACAAACCTCTTATTTTCATAATCCTTTTCCAGAAAGACGTCTAAAAAGGAAATGTTGTCAAGGTCTCTGGTATAGGTGAACTTTAGAAATTCTGTGGTGGTTCCAATATAATTTATAAAATCATCAATAGCATTAACAGGTCCATCCCACAGAACAAACATATCATCCAAAAACCTGGTGTAAAATTTGATGTGCTCAAAATAACATGAAGAAAAAAGAAATTTCTTCTCCCATTGCCTAACTACAATATTTGCATATAAACCACCACATGCAGACCCCATAGCCACCCCTTCTTGTTGTAAGTAAATTTCTTTGTTAAACAAAATGAAATTGTTTCCATCAGTTGTGAAAAGACCAAGGTCTGGAAGCGTGAGATATCTTTTTCATATAAGAAATCTGTAAACCACTCCAAACCAATTGTGTGAGGTATGACTGAATAAAGGTCTTTAATATCAATAGTAATAAAAACAAAAGCGTCTTTGAAAGGTATCTCATCCATAGCTTGTAAGAACAAAGAAGAACAAGAAGGGGTGGCTATGGGGCAAGGAGGTAATCACACCAAGAAAGAGCCATTCACCATCGCTTGGCATTGGTGCTCAATGGCAAACTCCACACAAATGTAGAGGCCAAAAAGTGAAGGGTTCCATGTGTGTTGTGTGATATTCTATTTTTGACCAGATTATAGGTGTTAAAATGGAGTAGATCAAAAAGTAGAGAAGTAAGGGGCAAGCAGGAGGAAGAACAAATGGAAAGCAATATAGGAATGTGCAGGATGGAGGTAGGAAAGAACTATAGCTATCCATTTTTAACAGTGTAAACTGAAAATATGTACTGAATATTAGTTGAATTTGGACTGTCACCTTCACAAAGAGGAGTGACAACAATACAATTATGTTGTATAGCCAATTGGACCAAGTCAAGTGTGTCAAGAAGGCATGTGTGTGAAATGGAGAGCTATGTATGGGATGATTTTTTTTGTGAGACAGGTGCCCATTTTTGTTTTTTACTTCACTGAGAGAGCAATGCTGGGTAAGGGACATTGGTATTTCTGGGGCAGGCAAGTTGGGTAGGTGAGCAAGCAAATGCAAATAAACAGTACAAACAAGATGCGACACAGGGATGGTGAGTGACCCAAAAGTTTGGGGGACACAATGATTGAGGTGAGGGAGGGAATAATGCAAGCTCATGCCCATCAAACATGGGACAGTGAGAATCTAATCCTCACCTAAAGGACTGTCATCACTGTCCTCTTAGTCTGCTGGCTGCTGGTGTGCTTGATGTCCTCTCCTCCTATGGACCATGAGGAAAAGCAGCATCTCCATCCTGCATAGGCATACGCCAGTGGTGCTGTGCAGTACCCTATGTACCATTCCTGACATTTCCTGGCAGGTGATGAAATCCCTACCTCTGCCAGTACTCCCTGGAGTCTACCACAGCACCAGCTGCCAGGGTAGTGCTATCTGAAGACACAGGTAGTGCAGGGACAGCAGAGGAAGTGCTGCCAGGTTGGATCCCAGATGTGCTGGGCATTAGTGCTGGAACTGGTGGAGTGGGGGCAGGCTGACCCACTGAGGTTGGACTACCATGCTGTGAAGCATTTAGTGATTTGTTACAGATAGATGACATGGAGACATTTTGATGACACATAATAGAAAATAAGAAAAGAGAGATAAGGGTAGGGGGTTCAAGAAAAAAAGAGATAAAATTAGTACCATCATATGTGACATACAATGCATTATCACAATAATACAACTATTCTATCAAGTATTACATTTAAATATACATCCTAACAACTACAAATTATAATTACAGATTGTTCAAAGTATTCCTTGCAGTGTGCATATTTGCACATATGCTTGCTTCAGTTATACAGATTACACATCCAATTATACAGATTACAGTTAACAGCAGGGCATTTATGCCATTTGTATATATTTTAGTTTACATAATATTATTAAAGAAATGTCATATGGTATAGTTGTTACTCATGGAATTTGAACCAACAAATTATATAAATTCTCATTATTAGCATGCTTATATAACTGTGGGATGTTGCTAGTTCGAAACTCATCCAGCCACTGGTTGAGTGCATCCCTCTTGTGCCAGGTCATTGAAATGGTGCCTACTGTGTTATCCAGAGTGTGGGATGTCAGTCCCACTGGATACAGCCTTGGCAAGACTATTCCAAGCCTCAGACTTGTACTGGGAGCCATAATAGTCACCTTGCATAAGCCTTTGGTTGTGGTATTTTACCAGGAGTCCAGTAAATATTCTGGACTCCTGAACACCCCAGTTCTGTACCCTAAATTGAACACCTTCCCCTCTAACACCAGACATGTCTAATTCCAAAAAAGTAGAGCAATGACTATTAATGATTTCCCTCCAATTCCTATTATCATATTTACTGGTAGTGTACATACCTGAGCAATGATGCCAACCACTTTGTACAATGTTAAGTGGAGAGCAGCAGTGCCAAACAGAGAGGAAAGCAGTTTTGTAAACTGGAAGGTTAATCTGACAGTTGACATTACTTTGAGGGGTGTCTGCTGCTGATGTAACTGTTAGGTGATTTAACTTTGCAGACATGCACTGGGGGCATACATTTCATGACCTGACACATTTTTGGTTTGGCTTTATACACTGGTAAAATAGATTTTTACTGTGCATAAGGGAGAAAACATTGTTTTCCACAGTGGTGATTTTCCATCCAATCTTTGCCACAGATGAAGTGCTTGTCAGACATAGTCATGAATCATTCATAAATACAGATGACAGTTTGAGGTGTTAAGCATGTATGTGTGTGACCTGACAAGATTCTTGTGTATATATTCATTTGTGTATGTGTCTTATTTAAGTGTGAAGCCCATCCAAGTCTGGATAGCAGAATTATACTTACAGAAACCTAGTAGATAGTATACCCTGAATCATACATCTGAACTCAAAACACAGTAAGGGTGTCTTTTCTATACCTATAATTCATATCAGCTCCACTATTTATGATTATGTCTAAAGTGTTATAAGTGAGACTGAATATAAAGAGAAATGGAACAGTATAAATTTCTGGAATTTTCTGCATTAGAACCAAGAGCCATGTGTATGGCAGCCCCACACTTACACCTGTTGCCACAGGAATATTGAAATAACATCTGTATATTTTCCAGTTCATTACTATAAACTGGACTGTCACAACAGTAAAAATATATTGCACTTCCTGTATTAGTACCCAGAACCATCTGTATTACAGCCCTATACTTACACCTCCTGCCAGAGGAATAGTTAAATGACAGCTGCATAATTCCCTATTCATGTTTATATTCTGTGTGTTAACTTCCATGCAATGCTGCTTAGTGTGTTTGCGTGGTGCCCAACAGAATTAATAAAATATATTAATTTTAAATTGCTGATTGTCTGTATCCTGTCTGCAGGTGTTTGATGGCTCTAGGTGTTGGGGAAGCTTGCTAACCACTGTGCAATGTCATTTAGCAATGTTGCGCAATGGAAAGCAAACACTGCAACAATCTATCTTTTTTGACATTTACACTGTCTATCTGCAGGTGTTCTGTCTGCTTCCTGTGTGAGCCACTAGTCCATGTTTGTGCACTGCTAAGCATCACACAAATGAGATAAGCACAGCTAAATCTGACATTTCTTCTGTTCCTCCATTTCTCTTGTTTGTGCTAAACCACACACACTGTGTAAACACTGTCATTAAAAAAAAAAGAAAAAGCAAAACACAAAAAAGGGAAAATTAGGTGAAATGAAAAAACATCTATCAAATAAATAACACTACAAAATTTATGTTGGTACACGTGAAATATTTTTACACAGGTCTAGATTTGAGCTGTGACTCCAGTGGACCTTCAAATCACAATAAAGGTGTCTTATACCTCTCTGCCACACAAACAGCTTTGCAGCAGGGAACTAAAATGATTGTGCATACAACCAACTGCAACATGATCCATAGTAATAACAAAACATATGACAGTTGTTTGTACATGTATTAATTTCAGAAGTATTGCAATGAGTGATCATACAACCATTTCTGACTACTGCTTGCATAAATGCAGCTCTGTCTTATCTCGCTGTGTTTGTTGCTCATTCTTGTCTTATCTGACTAGTAATCTGAGACATGCAGTCTGTAAGGCATTCTATATCATTGTCCTTAAAATGTGTGAGGATATTAAATGACAATAATATACAGTTGTCATGAAATGAGGGGAGGGTGGATGTTACTGTACAGAAACTGTGAAATGTGTGCTGATTATTTACATTTAAAACCTTGATACAATTACTTCTACACTTCATAAGTCTAACATGGCTGACACATCCACTGGAGGTGGTGGAGTTTGAACTGATATTGTGTTTTCCTTCCCTCACCAGTAATCATTCACAGTTGCTATCCATTAGCAACAAGCAATGAGGCATTGTATGCACTATGTTTACATCTACTACACTGAGCCAAGTATTTGGAATTCTGCAATTCTAATGAGTTTACACCTCATTTGCATCTTTATCATACTCACAGACCTGAATCTACACTATAAAAAGGGAAGCATGTAGCTAGGGAACTTGAAGGTGAGGAGACTTGTTTACATGGATAACGCAGACGAATAGATTACTTTGAGATTTATCTGCACAGATAACGACTGATTTTAATAAGGTACGCTTGCATTTTTCAGCTATATACTGCATATGCTGAAATGTCAGTAAGGGAAAAAAAAAAAAAATATATATATATATATATATATATATATATATATATATATAAAACTTCATAATGTCAAAAGCTCATAACATCTAATTGTAAAACAGTGAGACCAAATGATCAAAAATTCAAAACATCTAAAACATCTAAAACCCATAAGATCGAATCTCACATCGAAAATGCATAAAATTGAGTAGTGTATCATCAAATGCTGTTAATCTTTATATAGTGTTTATTATGCCACTCTGTATGTGTGTTTAGAACATACAGGTAGTACTTTGAATATTATGTGTACATTCTTTATGCTGATGGTGATACAGTGAGGTTAGAAAATTAAATTTTCCCACTGTAGTGCAATCTTGGAGTTGGTATATTTAATTTCCGGGGGATGTGGGGTGCAGAAAGGCTTGCCTCCCTGCAGAAACTTAGTAAAAAGTGTGTGTGGAATGGTATGTAGTTTTTGATGTTGTGAGATTGGATATTATGAGTTTTAGATGTTTTGAATTTTCAATCATTTGGTGTAGCTGTTTTGCAATTAGATGTTATGAGCTTTCGACACTATGAAATGGAACTATATATATATATATATATATATATATATATATATATATATATATGGGTCCCCTTCATAATGTTGACCCACCTTTCATCAACTTTCAAAACATTGAGATGAAAACATCATAAGTTTACAATCATGAACTAATGGAACATTGTCTTTTCTCATCGGGAAAGTAACCACTTGGCCACCAATGATAAACTCACAAATGGAAGCAAATTACACCCACTGAAGTGAGGGGGCTTCACCACACAGTCCCCTACTTAAATATACCTACTCCGAGATTGGATTATAGAGGAGAAAGGGCAAAGTTCACCATGTTGGCCAAGTGTTTACTTTCCCATAGAGGAAATATGATGTTCTGGGAGTTATTGATTGTGAACTCATGATGTTTTTGTCTCGATGTTTTGAAAGTTGATGAAAGGCGGGTCGACTTTATGAAGGAGATATATATATATATATATATATATATATATATATATATATATATATATATATATATATGTGTGTGTGTGTGTGTGTTAGCAAGTGCTACTTTTATCTGTATGCATTTCTTAGAAGTGTACTGATGGCATAGGCATGTTTGTTGGGACATTTTACCTTCTCAGATGCACAACCTTATTAACTGTGATTACAAGTGCTAATGTTACAACTGTTTTTCTCTGTACGCTCTTCAAGTGTTATTTCCATGAAATGTAAATGTCCTATATTATTCTAGGATGGACCATACACCATACACACCTCTAGGGGAGTGCTGGCCACAGGTAGACATGACTGGCAATTGCTTAAAATGGAATTTTCTCTGGTAAATCTGCACACAGGTTTCAGGAACAGTTTATTTGATAGCATGTTTAGCATTTCACTGATGGTTTGTTATCAAAATGTGTCATTTGCCCGTAGTTTTAGGGTTGAGGAGCAAAGCTGCATTTCTGTTTTGGCACAATGCCTATGCCATTTGTACACGTCTAAGAAATGCATACAGATAAAACTAGCATTTGGCTGGAGAGGCCACAAAAGTACCTCACAAAGAGGATCCTAGTCCTTAAACACATGTCCTGCACAGGCAAACTCAAAAAACTAAGCTATTCTCTGTCTCATATCATCTACTAAGAGGCAATCTCTGCTTGACTTACAAAGCCATGTCTGACCCAGCTATGTTAGAAATGCTACATCTAAAGAAATCCCAATCCCTCTGCACCACACGTTCCAGGCACCTCAACCTCATTAACACAATCAACAGAACATGGAGGCTGCCCATGCTCTGGAATAGACTTCCCATACATGTCAAGCAGAGCACCTCACTGGCCCTCTTCAAGAGAAATCTTGATGAGTGGATGGGAAATAGAAAGTTCACCCTGGGGATCACTCCAGTGGCTGTACTTGATAGAGGCACTGGGAACTAATGTTGGGCAGCACAATGCCAGGGCACTTCTATGGGCTAGGCCTGTAAAGGCTCCAGGGCCATTAGCCTAGTACACATCTATGAACCTATGAACAAACAAGATTTGCTATTGTTGCTCTCCTTGTTTTGGATCCAACCTTGCTTTGTGTGTGATTGTAATATGCTACTACCACACAATTCCTTTTTTTATATTTGAATATCTTGACTGTTTTATATTTCTCCAGTGGGTGATAGTGAAATACTACTTTCTAAGTGTTATATCAAAGCAGGACTTTTATTTATGTGATATTTACGTGTATTATCCTTCTTTTGTGTTTTATGTCACCTATGACTATGGCACCCAGCATCCCAATCCTCAAACCCCCCCCCCCCCTTCAGTGACCCTGAAAATGAAGTCATTTATGGAAGCATTTAGGTATCATGGTGCCTTTCTGCTTGAGAGGAGATGTGTGGATATATCTGGCAGAATGTAAATTTGGCAGCAGATAGTTGCTGATGTGAACACAGTAGGAGGCCAGAGCAGGACATATGATCAGATTTGTCATAGGGCCACTGACTTGAGTTCATCAGCCTGGAGGATGGCAGCTGCAGTGGCTTGTGAACAGATGGCTACCTGGGGAGCCTGCTAAAGAGCCACCACTGACACCAAATGAAGAGTTCTTGTCATTGGTCAGGGATCCAGAGAGCTCAGTGGAAATTGCACAACATGTCATTGATGTTGGTGCTGCTGTTTCTGGGAAGACAAGCATGTCCCAGGAGGAGCTTCCAGATAGGCTTACCTATCTCAATTGTTAAATACTTCTTGTATAGTAAAATATTGACAGCAATGCTTAAGTTCTGTTTAACAATAAATTTGTTTGGGGAGGAATAGTTGCAGATTGATACAGTTAACAACACATTCTGGTTGATTACACATGGGCTTGGGGTGGAGATGTCATCCAAGTTCTTGTTAAAAGTATCATTAATGTACATATAAAGGGCAAAAACTTTTAACCGCCCTGTGTTACTGTTCATTCTCATGATGGTGTCCTTACCTTTTGCTTAACTTCTTCTAGGACCATCCAGCAAAGGGAGCCTACAATCATCTGCATATGGTAAACCAAACATTTTTATGTCAGTACTGATGAGCAGTTCAAAGAAATATTTAGTTTGTGATGTGGGTATCAGGACTGTTGTATATATTGTTTTACTGTCTGTAATAGTGGCACGACTGTTAGTTTGTTAGCATATATTGGACTATAGTAGTGTAGGTATTAATTTTTTCCTGTTTGTTGCTTATTATCACAGGTGATCCTGACAGTGGAAGTGTGGGACACCTACCACCTGATGTCAGAGTATCAGCAGAGTCTGATGATGTTGGTTGCCAAACAGAGGCACAGTCGAGGGGTAAAGAGGTTGAATCTGACACTGATGTTGACATTCAGCCATCTCCTGTAATTCCATTGGACACAGCCAGTAGGGCTATGCCAACCCATTCTAGTGAGCTCTCAGATATTGGACAGCCTAGGCTTCCTGCCTATCCCCCCCCCCCACACACACACACACACAACACCCTGTGCAAGTGATGACAACTGTGCATATCCTTGTTTTCTATCTTTTGGATTCAGGGATACATATGATTTGTGTCTGATGCTCAGGGTGCATTGCTGACTTAATGCTTAGTATATCTGCATTTATGATGTTGTTTTGCTAATTGTACAATTGACATATTTTGGCCTTAGAAAGTTAGACAACTGATAGACTCAAAGCAGTTTTTTGCATCAGTATTTTTAATAATCTTCTGAAGGCTGTGAAGTTTGAAACTGAAATGTGTCTAATTACTTTCTAATTTCGCTCTTTAATGATCTTCCAGTACAAAAGAATAAGGCCAAACTGAGGACATTAGGTGACCATCAGTACTTTTGAAAGGTATGAATGTGTGAATCTTTGATGCCTGAGGCCAATTACTTGATAGAAGATACGTGTATTCACTTACATCTCTGCTGTCACATATTAAAGTCATTGCTGTACAAATTACCCACCTTTTGCTTACTTACATTACCAAGTAACAACATGCAAAGATATGCCATTCATTTGTATTACTACACAATTCTGTTTTTTAACACTCCACATTCACCACTTACCTTGTAAATTCAGCAGTTGCTACAGTTTTAGTTCAGGGCTGAGTCTGTCTGATGCTAGGAGTACACAACCATTACATGAGTAGGTAAAGGTTGTGAGCATTGCCTAGCATCAAGGTTACTGTATGTATGTGCTTAGGGTGATAGTTTTATCCCCTTAGGTGGTGAGTGAGTGTGCTATGCATGGCCTCTTTGCCAATGCAAGGAGATACTGAGCATGCCTATATCTGCCTACACCCACAGCAGCTGCTGGTTCCCCCTCTGACTCCTCACTTGTGTGTGACTGTGGTGACCTTGCCATTGGTGGTGGGATGTGTGCCCCTTCCCCTTGCTGATCCTGCTGAAGCTGCCTTCTCAGGATGAGGTTGTGAAGCACAGCACAGAAGATTTCAGTACATGCACATGGATTGTACTGCAGGGCTCCCCTAGATGCATCTAGGCACTGGAACTGTGACTTCAGCAGCCCAAACACACGCTGTATGATATTTCTGGATTGAGCGTGTGT
The DNA here is from genome assembly GCF_019279795.1 of Protopterus annectens. NCBI lineage: Eukaryota > Metazoa > Chordata > Ceratodontiformes > Protopteridae > Protopterus > Protopterus annectens. The sequence goes on along the minus strand of NC_056727.1, from coordinate 82,964,546 downwards.
CTCATTATGGCATTCTTCAGCGGGGGTGTGTGCATTTCTATTGAGTGTCATCATCCACGGTTCCAGTGCATAACCTGCATCCCCCAGTAAATGACCCTGTGGGATATCACTGCTGGTGAACATCTGATGCACTTGGGAGTTGTGCCAGATATGTGAGTTGTAGTAACTGCCTGGGTTGCCAACACACACATTCAAGATGATTCCCTTAGCATTACACACAACTTGGCAGTTAATATAGTGGAAGCCCTTTCTATTTATGTAGACCCTTCCCTGTTCCCCGGGTGATGCCTTAATTTCTGTATGTGTACAATTTGTGGCACCAGTACTTCAGGGTAGTGTGCTACAAGATAGAATTCCTGCATATTTATGGTCCTGTCCTCATAAGTATGGGGAAAAATATATGTGGTCACTGGCATGTTGGAGCATAGCATTCAGGAATTGATGGAGGATCCTAGATACTGATGTCTATGACACCCCCAGCATGCCCTCTGTTGGTCTCTGAAAGGTTCCTGTAACTAAAATTCTAAGTGCTACACATTCCTTTGTCTCTACTGGTATAGTTTCCCTTGGTTTACCTTGGGTCTGAGTTGAGGACGACAGAAGTTGCAGAGTTCCTGTAGTGTGTTTCTATCTACCCTGTAGCACTCTACAATTTCCACCTCATGAAGACTGTGATAAATTAACCAGGGTCTGAAAACTCTTCTCCTTCTTGGCCTTGGTCTATTAGCAGCAGCAGCAGCATAGACTTCAGCCTGTTGCACATGCACATGAATTAAAGCAACATCAGCCCCAAACATTCTTTCTGTGTAGACTCCTTTCCGTGGTTGTATTCCAATATGTTTTGGAATTCTCAGGGAAAACCAGCACTGAGTATATACAGTTGCTTTGTAGCTTGTTGAATAACTCCCCCCATCCTAGATTGTTTGATTAGCATGCAGTTCAGCTTCTTATGCTGTAATTAGCAGGCCATGGTGTTTACCATGGTTGTGCAGCTCTACACAGAGTGTAGAGCCACTTAATGAATACAAACCAGTGTGCAACTATGTGTGCGTTGCAGTGTGATGTGCACACGGTCTTAGCGGACTGTGTAGGGTTTATGGAATCTGCCCTAATCTTTTTTGCAGGGGGGAAGGCCACCCTGCATCCCACACCCTCTAATTATATATTCCAATTCCAAGATTAAACAATACCAGGGAAAGGGCATGTTCCACAACCCCTGAAGTTGATCATCTGTTTTGCTGACCAAAGTGTGTTTTTTATATGTATATCACACACACACACAAGCACACATATATGTATATATATATATATTTTTTTCTTTATATATATGTTGCCCTTTTACTTTCTAGCATGTTACCTCTACTTACCTTACGTTTTATTCAGAAGTTTTTTAATTTAACTTACAAGATGTAAGGTGACACAGATTAAATGATATTCTATATTTCAAAATGTCTCACAATCAAAAGATTAAAGTTTTTATAAATATATATTCTCATTAAATTGTGGTTTATTCATTTTTGCTCTGTCAGTTGCATAAACTGTACACACACACACCAAAACTTTATCTCATTCGTTATTGTATTGTGTGTATATATATATATATATATATATATATATATATATATATATATATATATATATATATATATATATATATATATATATATATATATATATATATATATATATTTATATGTGTGTGTGTGTTTATATGTACAGGATAGTGTACGGAGAAAGACGATGGCAAAGAAGAAGTGGGATTGTCAGAGAGATGAAGAAAGTAGACAGGAGTATAAGGAGGTGAGGTGCATGGTAAAGAGAGAGGTGGCAAAGCCTAAGGATAAGGCGTATAGAGAGTTGTATAAAGGTTGGACACTAAGGAGGGAGAAAAGGACCTGTACTGATTGGCTAGACAGAGGGACCGAGCTAGGAAAGATGTGCAGCAGGTAAGGGTGATAAAGGATAATGAGGGAAATGTACTCACAAGCAAGGAGTGTGTGTTGAACAGATAGAAAGAGTACTTTACTTTAAGGGGCTGATGAATGAAGGGAATGAGAGAGAGAGGCTGGATGATGTGGGGATAGTGAATCAGGATGTGCAATGGATTAGGAGGAGGAAGTAATGATAGCTATGAAGAGGATGAAGAATGGAAAGGCTTGGAGGTGTTTAGGAGAAATGGCAGTGGAGTTTTTAACCAGATTGTTTAATGAAATCTTGGAAAGTGAGAGGATGCCTGAGGAATGGAGAAAAACTGTTTTGGTACCAATTTTTAAGAATAAGGGTGATGTGCAGAGCAGAGCTGTAGTAACTACAGAGGGATAAAACTGATCAGTCACAGCATGAAATTATGGGAAAGAGTAGTGGAAGCTAGGTTAAGAAGGGAGGTGATGATTAGTGATCAGCAGTATGGTTTCATGCTGGGAAAGAGCACTACAGATGCAATGTTTGCCCTGAGAGTGTTGATGGAGAAGTACAGAGAAGGTCAGAAGGAGTTGCATTGTGTCTTTGTGGACTTAGAGAAAGCATATGACAGGCTGCCTAGAGAGGAGTTGTGATATTGTATGAGGAAGTCGGGAGTGGCAGAGAAGTATGTAAGAGTGGTACAGGATATGTACAAGGGTAGTGTGACAGTGGTGAGATCTGCCATGGGAGTGACAGATGCGTTTAAGGTGGAGGTGGGATTACATCAAGGATCAGCTCTGAGCCCTTTCTTATTTGCACTGGTGATGGACAGTTTGACAGACGAGATCAGACAGGAGTCCCCGTGGACTATGATGTTTGCAGATGACATTGAGATATGTAGTGAGAGTAGGGAACAGGTTGAGGAGACCATGGAGAGGTGGAGATATGCTCTAGAGATGAGAGGAATGAAGGTCAGCTGGACTAAGATGGAATATATGTATGTGAATGAAAGGGAGGATACAGGAATGGTGAGGATGCAGGGAGTAGAGTTGGCGAAGGTGGATGAGTTTAAATACTTGGGATCAACAGTTCAGAGTAATGGCGAGTGTGGAAGAGAGGTGAATAAGAAAGTACAGGCAGGGTGGAGTGGGTGGAGAAGAGTGTCAGGAGTGATTTGTGACAGACGAGTACCAGTAAGAGTGAAAGGGAAGGTCTACAAAAGGGTAGTGAGACCAGCTATGTTATATGGGTTGGAGACAGTGGCATTGACAAAAAGGCAGGAGTCAGAGCTTGATGTGGCAGAGTTAAAGATGTTAAGATTTGCACTGGGTGTGACGAGGGTAGACAGGATTAGGAATAAGTATATTAGAGGGTCAGCCCAGGTTGGACAGTTTGGAGACAAAGCCAGAGAGGTGAGATTGCATTGGTTTGGACATGTGCTGAGGAGGGATGCTGAGTATATTGGGAAAAAGATGCTAAGGATGAAGCTGTTAGGTAAGAGGAAAAGAGGAAGGCCTAAGATAAGGTTTATGGATGTGGTTAGAGAGGACATGCAGGTGGTTGGTGTGACAGAGCAAGATGCAGAGGGCAGGAAAAAATGGAAACAGGTGATCTGCTGTGGCGACCCCTAACCGAGAAAAGCTGAAAGAAGAAGAAGAATATATATATATATATATATATATCTATATATATATATATATATATATATATATATATATATATATATATATATATATATATATATATATATATATAGATATATATATATATATAGATATATATATAGATATAGATATAGATATATTGTTCATATAGGGGAACTCATCTGTTTTAACTTGTTACTGCTTTTCTTCTTCATTCATCCTTTTTGGATGGATGTGAATTAGTTATATGGATTACCATACACTGACAATATTACTTATCCTTTGTTTCTGTTTTCCCTGTTTTTCTTTCATTTTGTATATACTCTGGGATGTACTTTTTCCTACTAGGACCCCTCCGAAAGGTCAGTAGTGCTAACTATTCAGCAAAATAGAAATGACTAAATATTTTGAGATATATATACACACACACACACACACACACACACACACACACACACACACACACACACACACACCTCATTGATTGTTTTTGGTGTAAAACCATTTGAGGGGGGAGCAACTGCATTCCACTGAAATACACAACTGACCCTGGTAACTATCGGCCATAAGCCTGACTAGCCTTGTTTGCAAGGCTATGGAGCGCATCATCATGGAACTCATTAACAAAGACATTGGGAACCTCCAAAGACTTGACCCGACCCAGTTTGGCTTTGTTAAGGGCAGATCATGCCTATTAAACCTGGTTGACTTCTTCAAGACAGTCACCAAGGCCATAGACGAGTGAAAGGTGGTTCACACAGCCTACCTTGATCTCACCAAGGTGTTCAACACCATTCCTCACTCGGGTATTCTAGGAAAACTCACCAGCCTGAACATAAACCCCTACGTCACAAGATGGGTTGCCAACTGGCTTACAGACAGAACTCACACAGTAAGAATAGCGCGCTCCAGGTCAGACTCTAAACCAGTCACAAGTGGTGTCCCGCAAGGCTCGGTTCTGGGACACCTACTGTTCGGCATATATTTCTCAGAAGTACAGGCAAACACCGGAGGACTATGGCTAACCAAGTTCACCGATGACTGCAAACTGGGAGCCATAATTGACTCTCTGGTTGACATGGACATCCTTCAAAAAGGCCTTACTGAGACAGACACCTGGTGTGAAAGTCATGGCCTCAAGTTAAATGCCAAAAAATGCATAGTCATCCTGTTTGGGAAAAACAAAACACCTACGAATTACCACATAGGTGGCAGCCCCCTTAATACAGAAGAGGTAATAAGAGATCTGGGGACCCAGGTAGATAGTAATCTCTCCTTTGACAATCATATTGCCAAAGTAGTTAGGAAATCCTTCTATGTGGCCCATCTAATTACTAAGGGGTTCGCATCTAGAAATAAAGAGGTTATAGTGCCCCTCTACTCATCACTCCTCAGACCCATCATAGAGTACAATGCCCCATTTGGGATGTACCTCACAAGACACTTCCAACACTGGAAAGACCGCAAGAGCACCTCGCCAAGAGGATTACTAGACTCAAACATATGTCCTATGCAGCCCGACTGAAAAAACTCCGGCTGTACTCAGTGGCATATCGCTTACTCAGAGGTGATCTCTGCCTGACTTACAAAGCCATGTCCAACTCAGAATTGATTGACATGCTCCACCTAAAGAAATCCAAGTCACTGCGAGCCACGCGTTCTAGTGAGCTAAACCTCATCACAACAATAAATAGAACATGCTGGTGGGATAGATTCCTGTCACAGAGACTCCCCATGCTTTGGAACAAAATTCCTAACTACATTAGGCAGAGCCCCTAACTAACACTCTTCAAGAGAAGCCTTGACGAGTGGATGGGTAACAGAAAATACACCCCTGGGATCACTTCATTGGCTCTGCTTGACAGAGGCTCAGTTAATTAATCAATGGGGCAGCGAAAGCCGACACACTCTGGCTAGGCTTATAAATGCCCTTGGGCAGATAGCCTAGTACCTACCTATGAACCTATGAACCTATACCTGATTGCTCCATTCCCATCCACCCCCACATCCTCTACAATTATTCTAAGCTAATCTCCACCCACCACATTACCACCAATCACAAAATAGTTTACAGTCCTTACTTTTGGCCCTCCTTCACACACCTACTAACCACTACCTTTTTTCTTTCTTTTAGCCTGATTCCTTCTGCATTGTAACTCGAATACACCTCCCATTTCACCCATCCCACAACCATTAAAACCCTATCCAGCCTTCTATCAGTATCTTGTTTACATTTTCATTAAGTGAACACTCTCGTAATAATCATGCTGTTCAAAGTACTACAATTCACTTCCCTCCACTTTCTTGTGCACACATAACCAGCTACCATATACCTGTCAACAACAATCTTATGCCCAAAGCTCAGTCCATTACTCTCAATGACAATTACTGCCATATTTCATTCAGTATAGCTTACAACATTTACAGCCCGTATTTCATTCAGTATATTTCACAACCTTTACAACCTATCTCACATCCATCTTGTCAAAGAAACGTATATAAAAGTAATTAATCCAACCCACAAATTAGTCAGAACAAATTTAAAACCAAATGTCATTGTATATTCCAGCTATCCCAGTCTGCAATCACCCCAATCCAGGTCCAGCCACAACAGCCTTTCCCCATAATGGCCCACACAACTATTAAGAATGTAACACCTCATTCCTGCAACTTGGGTAAAACAAGTCTAAAATTTATAAAGATTAACCTTCGAAGCATCTGTAACAAAGTAACTGAACTACATGCTTTCATATCTCATTATAGTTATGACATCCTTGGTATCATAGAAATGTGGTTAAATCCAGAAGCCATGCCTCCAAAAAAAAAAAAGGTGGGGTAGCTATTATACTCCAGAACACCTGAACATATCCATTTATCAGAAAAGGTGTCCCTCTTTCAGTAATGCAGAGATTCTTATTGCCTTATTCAAGCTAAACTCTTATAGGTATCATAGCCTTATATATTCCTCCTGGCAATAACATCAGCACATCAGAGGACATAGTGTCCTGGCATCTACTAATATACCCAAGAAACCATCATCCTTGAGGATCTTAATATAGACTGGGTCCAAATTGCATCTGATACCCCCACTACCAGTATTAACCTGTATGGTTTATCTCAGCTCATCAAGCCCTCCTCTAAGGCCTCTACTCTAAATTGAATTTATAGGTTCATAGGAAATTAATAGACTAACGGCTCAAGAGCCCTTACAAGTTTAGCCATTTTACCCAGATTTTATCCAATTTTCTATCCCTAGGGGAAAGGTAACAACGGTCAGAAAGTGGGGATTTGACTATTTTTACAGACTGCCTCTGTCCATAAGGGACATGTGAGTCAAACACTTTAACCATTACACCAACCTCCAACCATCTCTCTCAACTATTTATTTAACATTTATTTACCAGGAAAGTCTGACTGGAACAGAGCCCATTTTCAGTGGAGGCCTGGGGATAAATGCTCCAGACTCATGTCTTTGGAATGTGGGAGGAAACTGGAGAACCCTGAGGAAACCCAGGCAAACACAGGGAGAACATGCAAGGTGGATATGCAGACTCCCTAAACCCAATAATATCTATAACTATGGCACACTATCTGACAACCTAAATGACCACCTGCCCATTTTTGCGAATAGTCTTGTATGCAATTTTTAACATCACACATACAAGAACATGCATAACCTATCCAGTTTTAGTGTAAACAGTTTCATCTCCACTCTTAAGTAATACATTTGGAATACATTAAAAAATTGTCCTTTAGATGAAGCCACCCTCAAACATATTAAACCTTTACCAATATACTAAATGAACATGCTCCTATCAGAAGAAAAAGAGTTAAACATAATCCAGCAAGATGGCTATCTAAAAACAGTAGGCAACTAATAGTGTTTAGATACAAGGCCTGGAAAGCATGACACAACAACAAATCCAAGGAAAAACATCTACACTATAGACGGATAAAAATTAAACCTGTAACCTCACTTATCAAAGACAATCCCACCATCATATCAACTCCCCATCAGCAAAACCCCATGAAAGATCACTTCTCACTCAAACCTATCCCTATCCCGACCATAAGAAAATACCTCCTACAACTAAAAACTACAAGCTCTGCTGCAGACAACCTTCCTCCTAAATTCCTAAAAATTGCAGCTGAAGCTCTGTAATATCCAATATCTATACTAATAAACACATCCATTCTAGAATCTCATGTCCCAGCCATTTGGAAGACTGCATAGATACTTCCTCTATATAAAGGAGGACTCTCTGCTGACTACTCCAACTTCAGACCAATAGCCATCCTGTCACCATCATGTAAAATATTACAAAAGTGTATCCACTCCCAGTTACTTCAATACCTTACCATAAACAATCTTCTCTTCCCCCACACAACATGGCTTACATCCCAGCCTAGCACCACTACTGCTTTACTTCACTTTGCTGATACCATTAATAAAAACAAAAATATCAGAAACCTAGCATTGTCCTTATTTCTAGACCTGTCCAATACATTCAACACCATCTCTCACCATAAACTATTACTAAAACTCTCCACCTTGGGTCTCTTCCACGCTTCCCTCTCCTAATTTAACAGCAACCAAACAGATAGATTCCAAGCAGTAAAACAGCAGTAACAGTACTCCGTGTCTTCCCAGTACTGTTGGAGTGTCACAGGGTTCCATACTTGGACCCCTCCTGTTTAATATATTTATAAATGATCTACATGCTGCTTCCAAGCATGCCACTCTTGTACAATATGTGGATAACTATACGCTCATCTTTACAGCCTCTGCCTTGCAAGGGCATCAAGAAATTACTAAAGAATCCTTTATGTCCATAGAATCTTGGCTAGACAACTCATAACTCCTACTTAAACCGCCAAAATGAAATTACTACTTTTCATCCCCAAAACATTCTCCCAAAGCAAAACTATTGTAAAATCACTTCATTAAAAAACACTCTGATTGAACTGGTCCCTAACACCAAATTGTTTGGTGTCACAATTGTTGACAAATTGAAAGTGACTGACACGACTGATGACACTTCCAAACTGTTATAAAAAAAAAATGACAAAACATTCGGCCTCTTGTATAGAACAAAAGCCTACCTAACAGACATAACTAGAGAAACTATAACTAAAGCCTACCTACTATCTACTTACTGTATGCTTTCCCTCTCATTACTAACCTAGAAACGTCCACACAAACAAAGCTGGAACAATGTTACAATAAAATAGTTTACTTTGCTGCAAATTGTCCCTTTAGAATTCATCGCTATTCTGCACTTAAACAACTAAATTGGACTGAACTTCCGCGTCATTTCCACTATAGTGAGCTACTAGCAGCTCATACTCTAATATACGAGCCTGATAAGTATTCAGCACTAAAAGGCATGCTTCAGCACTACAACCCTACCAAACCTCTTCACTCTTAAGACAAACTGCTCCTCTCTGTTACTAAATCCCCAAATGCATTGGGAGCCTCCTTATACTCAGAGTCTATAGCTACCCTCTACATGCCTTCTCACATGCTCTTAGGCTTCTTGAAACCCAGCAAACTAAGAAAACACCTGTCACTATCCTGGCACTGGAGCTGTACATCTCCAGAATAAGTATAACATCTTTGCTTCTTCCTTCTCTTTTACTACACCTCTGCTCTCCTCAACTCATTTACCAACTATCACTCTGTCTTCACCAGCTGTCCGGTTCGATTCTCAGCTAAAGCGTCTTCTGCGTGGAGACATGCGTGAATGGGCGTACCTTCATTGAAGGTTGTGCTGCAGAGCTGTCAACTTGGTACATAAAAATCAACTGCCAATCATTAGCAGACCAGAGTTCCCCTAACCGTGAAAAGCCGAAAGACACACACACACCTTCTAACTATGCCTGTCTTAATTCTTTTACCACTCATTTAACTTATATATCATAATTCAATCAACCCTTTGCTTTCCACCCTTTGTAAATAATTCAGTACTCTGTGTTGTGACATCTATCTTACTGTATATATCTGTAGAGAATATAATTAGTGTAAGAAGCCTTACTACTTTCGATCTTATCTATTTTGACATTGTAAAATTAATCTTAATTGTACTCTGCCTGACAATGTTGACATTGTATAACTTAAAAGATTTTGTCTGTACTGCATGTATTGGAGCTCTTCTCCCAGAGTCTCCACGGAAAAGGGGCCTTTGTGCCAAGCTGGACTTTCCGATCAACAAATGTAAAATAAAAAAAAATATATACATACACACACATACACTCCTATGTACACACATACACACATATAGGTAGACAGATAGATAGATATTTGTATGACAAAAGAAAGAGAGACTGTGCATTTTGTTGTGATGATTTAGATAGACAGTGGCATTTCTAATGAAAATAAAATACTGCATGACAGTAATTATTTCCATTGCCACTTTTCTACAAAAGAAGCAGTAACAGAAAAACATTTACATAGGTTATAGCAGTTCACACAGTATCAGAAAGTACAGGAAGAATCCTTTCATTAGAGGAAGCATCTTGAGACCAAGGTCTCTGTATGCCTTCTGTCCTTTCCTGCGTCCAGTTTAAAATAACAAATGCAGCACAAAGTTCAGGGTGAGGATTACAGATGCACTTTTTGAAGATTTTTTAATTTGGCTAACAAGCATGGAAAATGACGCAATGTACAATTTTCATGTTATTGACTGGCAGGTTATATTTGTCTGAAAACAGCTCATAGTGAAAAGGTTAAGGTTCATGCAGGGAAATGAATTTGACAAGAAATATATACACAAACACTGACTGATGTTAAAGTCTTTTTGATGTGTATATCCTGTGGTGGAATAAAAATCTGTCATAGGCAGTAATGTATAATTAACCTTTGACCCACACAACTGCTACAACATTTTTTTAAATAGATGACAATGTAGAGGTAATCCTTTTATGATGTTCTCTGGGGTCATGCATAGCTCTCAGTACTACCTTCTCAGATGAGTTCTGCAGATTCCCTGTGTCTCCATTTTATACTTTGCACACATTTTGTGATCATAGAAATAAGCTTAGCTCCAGCTTCTGTCATGATATTAATGTCACAGTGTATCCATATGCTTGCAATCTATTAAAGTTTCTGGTTAGGGCTCATCTTAAAACCTCAAAATCCCATTTTTTCTTTCTAATACCACTATTATAGGTGTAATGCATGCATACAATGGTTACATATATAGGCAGAGGTGTACCTTCCTGTACAGCTTAAACAGCAGTAAAAATGTCTCTCCTTTTCTGGTGTGTTTTATTCACTAAATAGGTGGTCTACTGTCCTGATTATATCCCATTCAGGAGGCTGTTAGAAAAATGGAGGCATTATGGGTAGAATCAAGGTGGTGGAATTAGATTGCTTTGTGACTGAGTGGTAAGACACAGAGGGTCGCTGAGGCGTGGTAAGGTGGACAACATCAGGAGTAAGGAATATCACTAGTTATGTATTGTATGGCCTGATTCTCACTCCAGTACTCTTTAATTTGTTTATTTCAGACGTATCTGAGAAAATAAAGAAAACTATAATCTTCTGTGCTTATGACACAAAGCTAGAGGCATAAGTGGGGGATGGGGGAAAACTAAAGATAGAATTGGGAAGGCTGACCATGTGAATGAAAAGGTGGTTGAGATTTATTCAGACAAATACAAATTAGTGCACTTTGACCTAGCAACTGCAGTATAAGGAATCATTAGGGGTGGGGGTGGGGGTGGGGAGGGGTGGAAATCATAGTAACAGAGCAGGCCAAGAATCTGGAAGTGTTCATTATGCACGGATTGGATCACCAAGTACAATGAAGTAGCCATAGCAGCAACCAAAAGAATGCTGAAATGTATCTTCAGAAACAAAGAAATAGTGCTCATTATTTACCTGGCCTTAGTCAGGGCACACCTGCATTACTCTAGAATGGAGGCCACACAAGGAATGAGATGTCAGGCAGCTGGAAGGGGTCCAGAGGAAGACCACCAGAAGGGTACATAAGATGGTGGGGAAAGGATATGATTAGAAACTAGAGGAGCTAAAGCTCTTTTTACTTGGGACCATTAGGGGTGGGAAATGTATGCTATGGGCTCACAAGATCTTGTCAGGGAGATGGGAAGAAGCTGTCCACAACAGGAAGGACAGAGAAGAGATGTGGCAGATAAAGTAACTTTTATGGAACAGCCACTCTTTGGTGCTGCAATACTTCACAGAGGGAGTTTTGGACACAGGGAATGATGCAGCCAGAATGTATAGTTAGAAAGAATCAATGGAGACATGCAAGGGATTGTGGGACAGATGGAGAAGAGATGTTAGGAAGATGGAGTCAGTAAGACAGATAGGATACTAAATGCTTTTACAGAAGTTAGTAGTTAGGCATAGTGTCTTCCTTGGTCAGGAAGATGTAATACCATATCCTGTACAGATACAGCTTAGGTCAGACAAAATATTTTGGTGTTGATGAGTGCAATCCAGCTTCTTGGCAATTTTTGCCAAAACCAAACAAAACTATCAGAAAATAAGGAAAGAAAAGGAGAATAAAACAGTGGCAGAGGAATATGGGAGGGAGAGGCTGACATAACAGCTTGCCCATCCCAGGAGAAGGGAGGTAGCCAAAACTTGCTGCAATAGCAACATTAAGAACCTGAGGTGCTCTGTACTACGCGTGGTATACCGATGGGTCAGGAGGTTACTCATGTGGAAGATCACATGCACCTCCAGAATAATGTAGCCATTGCAGAGCTCATAAGGCTGCCATGAGGTGATGGAAGGTTAGGACACACTCCTTGGCAGCAGTATGATACTGCATCAGCAACCTTAATTTCCTTACCACCCCCAAATGTGGGGTGCATTTAGCCTACCGTGGCTCAGATGGGTATTGTAGACCTGGAGAATGAGATGAGCTGTGACAGCTGATTATAAGTTCTGGTAAAGAAAAAAGAGTTGCAGTATCAAAATAACATTGCTTTAATGAAAAATATTGTGCAAAATGCAGAAATAGACCAATGAGGACAGAGGAAGTGCAACTGTATATTTATATTTATTTTTATATTTATTCAGGTTTTAACTATGTTATATTTTACCAAATAAGCAGGTGGTCCACAAATTCTTTTTTTTTTTTAACCAGTCAAGGCACTTTAAGGAAATGATATGGAATTAAGTGCAGGAACAGGCACAGTACGTAGTGCTCCAGCCATGTTCTCAATCTCCCCAGTGGCACTGGACATGGGTTGGGATAGGCCTGGTTAATAATTAAAATAAATAAAAATGGAATACCTTCCTGTCCTCAGCACAATACACAGATAAGGGGAGACTATGTCAGTAAGGTAAACTCCCTAATGTGGATGAATAGTAAATACAAAAGAATGCACTAATCACTGTTGCACTATCACCAGCTCTGTGATATTCAGGAATAAAGTACTGATTATGAACCATGTGACTCAAGTCTGACAGGCAAATCAAGTGTCTGTTGGTGCTGATGTGGGGGATGAGCGAAGTGACAAGGCTTTGACTGTTCACTTCTTTTTGGGAAAGGAGTGGAAGCATATGTTCAGGCACACTCCATGGTAGAATCCCCATTGGAGACTGGGGATCATATAGGAAGGCTGTCTGTCGGGTGGGGATGGGAGGGGGTGATTTGTGCAGGGTGTTTGATTATGTCAAGATGTGACAGTACATCACATAGGATCATTGAACTCATAGCCTCTTGGATAGTTGGGCATAGAGAGAGGGACAATAGGACTTAAACACAAAAAAATCACTTTCAACTGTGTAGATGGCAGATGACTTGCCTAACTGTCAGACCAAAGCATGGATGGGCTGTAGTAAGAATCTTGTCCAAAGGAACAAACCATCTCTCGGGGCAGCCAGGAAGGATGAAGCTTGACAGTTAGTGGAGGGACTGATCCAAATAACTAGGGGAAAACACTTAAAACTGTTGTAGTACATAAGGTCAATATTCCATACAACATGGCCTAAGGTAGTTAGCCCCTGCAGCATGACATAAGTTAGATAGCCCCTACTACATATTGTAAGGTGGCTAGCCAAACAGCATGCCCTAAGGTATATACCAAACACAGCATGTCCTCCTAAATCAGATTGCAACACAGCATGTCATTAGACTGATATGCATAAGACATGTCCTAAGGTAGATAGCCAATGTATCATGTCCTAAGGTAGATCATAACACAGCATATCATTAGACTGATAGACCATACAGCATGCCCTAAGGTAGGTGCAGCCAATGCATCATGTCCTAAGGTAGATAACAACATGCCATGTTATTAGACTGATAGACCATAAGGCAGATATACCAATGCAACATGTCTTAAGGTAGATAACAGCACCACATCATTAGACTGGCAGATCATACAGCATGTCCTAAGGTAGATATAGCCAATGCAACATGCCTTAAGGCAGATAACAACACCACATGTCATTAGACTGACAGACCATAGAGTATGTCCTAAGGTAGATATAGCCAATGCAACATGTCTTAGGGTAGATAACAACATCACATATTAGACTGACAGACCATACAGCATGTCCTAACGTATATATAGCCAATGCAACATGTCTTAGGGTAGATAACAACACATCATTAGAGTGACAGATCATACAGCATGTCCTAAGGTAGATACAACCAATTCAACATGTTTTAAGGTAGATAGCCCCTGCTGCATGTCATAGGTTAAATAGTCCTAAGGTAGATAGTCCCTACAGCATGTTGTTAGCATAAACAGCATGTCCTAAGGTATATACAAAGTAGTGGATTCAATAACTGACAAGATAATTAAAAATGTAGCACTGTGTTAAAAATACTTCACCAAAAGGGAAAGCTTTGACAGATCTGACATAATCATCTACAAAACGTCTGTAAGTTAAGAGTGAAAATATAGTTGAAAACTTGATTTACTACATTTGTATTGTCAAGAAAAACAGCACATATGACTGCATGAGACTGATACTGCTGTCTGGCTTAAATATCTTAATGTAGGGACTAAGGATGCATGTTTCCCCCTCCTCTTCTCTCAAGACAATGACACTGAGAAATGGTTGACTTTACACATTCATTTATTTCATGGATACTACAGCAGGTGGCACATTGAATCCAATGTAGAATCAAAGTAGCATTGTGGGTAATTGTTATATATTGTGAGTGGGTGTATCCAAGGTGAATCCATGGTTGAGTCAAGGTAGCATTGTGGATAAGTCTTATCTTTTGTAGGTGGGTGTATCAAAGGTGGATTCAAGGTAGACTGAATGTAGCATTGGGGGTAATTATCTATTGAGGCTGAATATATCCAAGGTGGAATCAAGGTATCAATGAGAGTAATTGTTGTCTATAATGGGTGAGTGCAACTCTTTCTTGTATTTTTAAATAGAATATACATAGATGAATTACACCCACCCATTATATAAATAACAATTATTTTAAATCCTAAAGAAGTTTTCCTAAGGCATTTCATGTATTTTAATGTTCTACAAAGTAAGTGACAACATTTTTCAAATGCCACTGCATGCAGTTACCAGTACTTTAAAAAACATGGCTGGTATCAAAATCAAATGAAAGCCAGTTTTACTATACTGAACTTATTCCATGAATAAAAAAATGACCATAGCCAGATTATCAACTTCAGATATAAGAATGATCTATGTCCTACTGCTATAGGAAAGGATTACAGTGCTCTCCACCGCAGATGGAATAATGACTGCACTGCCCACCATAGAAACTGGATAACCCAGACCAATGGCTGCACTGTCAGATAAGCAGATGGACATGAAGGGGGCTATCAGATGGACAGTAACTTTATAGATATGTAGATGACAGTGGTGGTTTCTAAATGTATGATGATCACCTTGGATCTTATTCCACTGCCTAAGGGATTCTTTATATTAGTTACATTAATAGTAATTGTTACATCGTTATGACTGAATACCAGGAAAAAAATATATCCAAACTCTTGTCCTGCCAAACAGAATTAAACCCCCCCACTGAGTCAAATCAAGAGTTACTAACCTAAGTATCTGATGCTACCTTAAGTTGGTTGAGGTACAGAGGCCTTACTGTGGTGCACTAATTGCTTTTTCCATATTTAATCTGGTAGTCAGTATGAAGAATTATATTTGACTCAAATGTATAGTAATGCCATTTCATGGTGATATTTTAGATTGTTATTAATAAATGCTAAATAAACAACATATGATGCTGTTTTAGGGTGATGCGTTGAAGTGATAGTTATAAACAACAATATACTTACTGACATTTTCTATTACTTTTTTTGCTCCCTTGGATGCTCTGACAATCAGCCTACTTACAAAAATGTGTTCATCCCACTGACTTGAAGATCCAGGTCCTCTCCAAAACCAGAGACCACATCCCAGGAGGAGGACAACTCAAGAGTGGAGACCTTCCTAGGAACTACAGAGCGACTCTAGGATAAAGTCACCCTTAGTGTTCACTGATTTTTGTGCCCTATTTTCTCATTGTCTTCTGAGTGGACAGCATGGACACTGGCAGGGTAAGGTCTACAGTACAAGTGCTATGCTGAAGGTTCCATAAACTTGGCTTGGCTGCACTGCAACACACTTAGGACAGCAGCACTGCCTTCATGGCAGACTACTGTGCATTATTCATCCAGTGAGAACCAAGTAACAGTGAGTGCTTGGTGCACACCTCCATCTGAGATGTTTTACTAAGTGTCCTAATTCCTTTTAGGGATGAGTAAGGTGGAAATACAGTGTATGCAAATGCTTGTGTGCATGCGTATATATTATATGTGCACTCATACCTGGTGGAGACCTGCCTTTCTATACTTCATGAGTAATAGCAAAGACTCCTAAAGCTTCTTTCCTGGTCTGGCATGTCTTCTTTCAATTATATGGTGTGTCCAATACAATACGCATGACCCCTGTCCTAGAAAGAACACGGGTGCTGTGATACCCTTTTTTGTTCAATAGAATACACATGACTCCAGTCCTAGAAACAATCTTGGTGCAGTGATACACTTGTTTCAAAAGCTTAGCTAAATCTCCTGGCACTTCTTCTGCATTTTAGGATATTGTCTTTTAGAAAGTTTGTTAAGCAGCCAATGGTATGTACTGCCTTCTTTCCCAGTAACCTTTCTGTACTTTGAATATCAACTACATTAGTTAGAATTAAGGCTCTGCTGTTCATCCAACTCCGTATGTGTCATACTTTCTATAGCCATGGTGGCTTTATTTTCTTTTACTATATTCAGTAACAGGAGAAAAGTATACTACATTATAAGTTCTTATTTCTAAGAAAATTACATACATGAACTATATATGTATAAGTACATGTAGCATTTATGAGATATATATCAGAAATTATTTATTTATATTAAAAGATTTACAAAATAGTACAGAATTAAGTCTGTGTGTATTAGCCAGCTAAAACCTAAGCCATGTAGGAAGTGTACATCAAAGGGGTAATGATTAAGAAAGTCTTGTTTTGTTGTCATTTATTTACTTCAGTTAGTATACGTTATTGCATTAACCATTACTAAGGTGAAGCCTGTTTACAGAGGGGACTCAGTGGGACAAAACTGCACAGAAAGCATGTCAGTGTAATGCTTGGAAACAAAAGTTTTTGCCTGCATAATAAGTAACTACAAACGTTAGGCACTGTATATTGCATTAATAAAGGGAATGAAGGGCAGTACATCTTTTAGTCAAAGATTATCACACAATATGCAGAATGTATTCAATATTATAACATAAATTGGTGACTTACACTAGTTATAGGAGGAATCTGGTATAAACAGCAATCAGGAAAAACATTCTGCTTTTTGCAAAACATGCCATATTTACATTGTTCTTGCTTTGAAAGGTAGGAGTTCCTTTTCATTTGGTTTTTATGCTGTAGTGAGGTATTAGTAAGTGAGGAGTCAAGGGGGGTACAGAGTATAGAGAGGGCAGAGTTTAGCATCAGAGGGCTCGACTAATGGTGAGAAGGTTAGCTAAAAGAGTAAAGTTATGCTGTTCTTTCTGTGTGTGTGTGTGTGTGTGTGTGTGTGTGTGTGTGTGTGTGTTTGGAGGGGGTGGCAATGCCTAGCTTTGAGGTGTACTGCGAGTTTTGGGACTTCACTTTCTGTTAAATGGCTAGGTAAGGCTATTCTGAAGTAGAGGAGCAGGGAAGTAAGGAATGCTTGTGATGAGGCATATGCTACAGTCTTCAAGTACATTATACTAAAAAGGTAAGGTGTAGTGCTATAGATTATGTTGGGATTTCGCAAGTAAGGAAGATATGGATGTGTGTAATCAAAGCTAAATGAATTTATAATTCAATAGGGAGTGAAGAAAGGTAACATTTTTTATTAACCCTGTATTTGTTTCCTAGGTGCAGCAGAGGGGGCTAGAGCATGAATGTAATTAGGTGGTTTTACAATTTTGGAAATCAGACAGAACTGTCATTGTCACTTGATCTTTTCAGTGAAATCAAATGCTGCAGGTGGTACTTGATCATGGATTCGTTTTCTCATCTCATATCAGCTTATCTAAAATCAAATACAATGGAGGAGGTTCTTTAATATACAAGGAGATTTCTTAACATAAAGATCAAAACCTGAGTTGCAGTTTGGACTACTCTTTCTCTTCTCTGTAAAACAGTTACTTATTCAGTTTTGTCAGTGGGTACAACCAGCTTAACCTATGACCCACACAGTGAAGACCTGAAGTATTTATTTATTTTTTATTTTTATTTTTACATTTGTTAACCGGGCTAGTCTAGCTGGATATATGTCCATTTTCAGTAGAGGCCCGGGGAGAAAATCTCCAAGCAAAAAACAATGACAAAGTTAATAAAGCATAAAAAAAAAACTTAGAGAAGAGTCACAATACATGGTTACATTGGTCTAAAATCAGTTATCATAATAAATGTATAATCTATTAAAGTTTTTAGTACATTATTTTAAGCAATTATAGATAAAATGCACTAATAGGTATGAGGAAGTCTCAGATAAGGGAATAGAATATTTATGTTAATCTCATATTACAAAAGAAAGAGTAGTTTCTTGATTTGGAGGCATAGCTTATAGGAGTAATAATAGGGGTAAGAGCAAGAAGCAGAAAGATGTCAGTCTGGGTTAGCACATGGACAGAGCCAATGAGTTTTCAGATGTTCTTTAAGATGTTTTTTAGAGAGAGAAATAGAAGCAAGGGTAGATCGTTCAGAAGGAAGCTGATTCCAGATTGTTCCTACAGTGTTTGAGAAAAGTGAATTGCCGGCTTTGTTATTAGCTTTATTTGAGGAAACTAGAAGCTTAGTAGCAGAGCATAGTGTAGGTAGATTAGTATATGGTGTAATTAGGTTAGTGAGGATAGGGGTGTTGTTAGGATAATATAGGATCTTTTGAGTCATAAGTAATTGTTGACAGAGTATATGGTTTTGCAATTCTAGCCATCCTAGTTGTTTGAGGTTAAGGCAGTGGTGAGTTTTAAAGGGGGAGCTGGTGGTGAATCTAGCTATACTATTGTAGCATGTGGAGAGTTTAGAGAGGTTGTTCTTGGATAGGTTAGTATATATAATAGAGGCATAGAAAAGGGTGGAAATGAGGTGGGTTTGGGCGATAGTTTTCCTAGCAGAAGGGGTAAGGAAGGGTTTGACTCTATAGAGGGTGCCCAGTTTTTTGTTAACAGATTTTATGATGGAGTTTATGTGTTCATCATAGCTGAGACGATTATCAATTGTTACACCTAGTAGGTGGGTTGAAGTATCAGGGGTAATGATGGTGCCATTGTTAGAGGTTATAGAGAAGAAAGGATTGTCTGATTTATGAGTTGGGGTAAATAGCAGCAGTTTTGTTTTTTTTGGGATTAAGGAGGAGGCAGTGTTGCAGAAACCAGTTTTTAACATTTTGAAAAACAGTTTGGGTAATGGAATGGAGGGAGGCTATATTCTTGGCTGTACAAATTAAGGTGGAGTCATCAGCATATTGAATGCAGGTGGCTTGAGCTATGTTTGTGTGTAAATTGTTAATAAATAAGGAAAAGAGTAGGGGACCTTAGATAGAGCCCTGGGGTACACCAATATTAACTGGTAGTAGTGAAGACAGATTATTATGCCAGAGTACTGCTTGCTGTCTATTTTCAAGATAGGATTTAAACCATTTTAAAGCTTGAGCATCAGGAGAAAGGGCCTTTAGTTTGTTGAGAAGTAAGTTATGGTTAACCATATCAAAGGCTTTTGACAGGTCAATAAATACTGCAGAGGAAAAATAGTTATTGTTATGATTTTTATATATAGAGTCATTGAGGGATAAGAGTTCAGTCGAGGTGCTATGGAATGGCCTAAAGCCATGTTGGCAGTTTGCTAGAAGGTTATTTTGTAGTAGGTGGTTAAGTAGCTGTTTGTGAATACCTTTTTCCATTATCTTAGCTAATGGGGAGAGTAAAGCAATAGGGCGGAAGTTAGAAAGTTCTGTAGGAGGTCCACCTTTGTGTAAAGGGATGATGTGGGATATCATCCATAAAGCAGGGATTTTGCCTTGTGAGATAGTTCTGTTAATAAGGATAGAGATGGGAAAGTCTATGGCTTTTGTGGCTATTTGTAGGTATTCAGATGGGAGAAGGTCAGCAGAAGGGGTGCAAGGTTTACATTTTTGAAGTAGTTTACAGATGAAGGATGTAGATACAGGTTGTATTCTAAAGGTAGGTAATGAAGTATTGCAGGTATTTGGTTGGAATGTATTGATGGGTGGTAAAGAATTAGCCAGGGTTTGAATGGCTTCTGTGAAGAAGATATTAAATGAATCAGCGATTTGGTTGGAGTTGTTATGATTGACACCAGTTGGGTCTGGAGTGGTAATGTGGCCTGGTCGAAGAAGTTTGTTTATGCCAGACCAGAATTTTTGTGGGTTTTGTTGGTTGGTTTGTTGAAGGTGAAGGTAAAAGTCTTTTTTATCTCTAAGAATATCCTTCTTGGTGGCATTTCTTATTTGTTTAAAGTGGAGGTGGATTGTTGGACATTTGGTAGCTCTCCATTTAGCCCAGATTTTATTTCTAAGGAGTATATTTTGCCTAGTTTGTTTTGTGAGCCATGGGGCAGGTTTGTTTCTTAATCTAACAGAGTGATAAGGTGCATGGCAGTCAAGGATTTGAAGAAAGTTAGTGTTAAAGTAGGTAACAGCCTCATCATGTTCAAGATGGGTTAGTGATGACCAGTCACATGCTTGCAGTTCGTTTAGGAAGCTGTCTGGATTAAAGAATTTTTTTGAGCTAGAGGTTTTGAGATTATGAGTAGTTGAAATGCGGACCTTATGTCTAATAATGTAGGTAAGCATATGGTTGCTGATATCGTCGGGAAGGGTTCCTGGAGTATAGGCTTCAGGGTGGCTATTAATAAGGATCCAGTCCAGAGTAGCTTTTTTGTTGTTAGGTTTGTGGATTCTTGTAGGAGTTGTAATTAATTGTGAGAATCCAAAGAGGTTTATGTGGTTGGTAGGGTTCAGAGAACTACAAGTGGACCAGTCTATGTTAAAGTCACCTAGTACAATGGTCTCTTGGGGTAGTTGGGTAGATAGGAGACAGAGAAGGTTCTCAAGAGTATTGGTATTATTACATGGGGGTAGATACATGCAAATTAGATAGAAAGATTTGGAGTTATTGATTTGGATTTTGGTAGTTAGGATTTCAGATGTGGTGTCTGATGAAGGAAGCACTTTAGTGGTGGAAACATGGAGGTTAGATTTATAAAGGATTGCTATTCCTCCACCTTTTTTGCTTTTGCGGTCATTTCTAAGGATGTTATAGCTAGGAGGAGTAATTTCCTGGTCTAGGGTAGATGGTTTTAGCCAAGTTTCAGTAAGACATAGAATGTCAAATGTGTGTACATCAAGGAGTGCATGCAGGTGGGGAATTTTAATGTTAATACTTCTAATGTTAAGGTGAGCTATGAAGAGGGAGTTAGATGGTATAGTTAATGTAGAAGTTATAGGTACTGTTAAATTGGATGGGTTAGTCGTATGGTTAGCACTGGGGCCAGGGTTAGGATGAATATCACCACCTAGGAGGAGGTGTTGCTGGGGATATTGCAGAGTTTTAAGTAGTTTGTAGAGGTTGTTAAAAATCTTTTTGATAGGTAAGTAAGTGATGTGGGTAGTTCTATGAAATTTTGGTAGTGTAAAGTTTGAATTATAGGTTATGTTACTGTGGTTAAGGGAGAAGATAAATGAAAATGGTAGAGTTTGTTTGAAGTAATGGTTAATTTCAGGTAGAGGATGATCTTCAAAGGAAGTGAGTAAGTAAGGTATGGTCAGACAAGATATTGTGGTAGTGAAGAGTAGTATGCTTGTGAATATATTTTTCTTTGATGGGGCCATGGTAAAAAGTAAATTTATGTAGGGAGTATTTAAAGTTAGTAGGTGCTGTAGAAAAAAGAAGAGAGTGTTAGAGAAGAATAAGCAGGGTATAACAAAAGCAGGTAGGAAATTAGAGGAGGGTTAGATTAGAGGTTGACTTGGGAAGTGTGTTAATGATGTGGATGGTAAGGTAGGAGAGGGGTGGTTAGAAAGAGTTAAGTAGTACTAATTAGGAGAGAGAGGTAAGGGAGTGGCCTGGTGATGTTAAGGTATGTGATAGGATGAGATAGTAGGGGGGAGTGGTCAGTGAAGTATAAGTGTAAGATTAGTAGGGGTGGTTGGGAATTGGGGGTAGGGTAGGGGAGCAGAGTGAGCCCACAGGGTGAATGGAGTGGGTAGAAACAGACAATGGGGCAGCTAGAAGAGAAACAATCAGTCAGCAGAGCTGATTACAGAAGGTAAGTTCAGTAAGTCTAAAGTGGGTAGGAACAGAGATAAGTAAGGGGTCTATTAGAAAGCAGGAGAGTGTAGCAATTTAGAATGAAGGGTACAATGTGAAGTTTAACAGTAGTTCAAGGTCATAGAAGTAAAGAGTAGTAAAATCAGAAAGCCAAATAGATAAACAGGAGAAATATTAGAGAGGATAGAGATACCACTTACTGGACAAAGCTAGTATTATAAGCAAGTACAGTAAGGAGGGTAGGCAATTTCCAGGTAGGGAAGGGGGATAAGTTAGTAAGAGGGATACCAAGAGGTGGAGTAAAGTATTGTTAACAAGGTAGCTAGTTGGGGGGGGGTAAGAGGCTGCTGGCTGACTGGGCTCAGAGCGTGCTTTAGAACCCCTGAATCAATAGTGGACGGTAGTATGTTTTACAGGCAGGACATATATAACATACTTTTCTTGTTTCCTTGAGAGGGGGTGCAGGGAGTAGAGGCTGAGGGAAGAAACCACGATTTATTTGTCAGACGGGTCCTTTGTCACCCAGTAGGTAGGTTCACACAAAGTTATAGACTGGAACAGCACAGTGAAGTGCAGGGTACTTGTGGGAGAGAGAGAGAGAGAGAGATACAACAGTGGTAGTGAGTAGCAAGAAGCAAGCATTAACACAAAGTTAGATAGTTAGAACAATAGTTTTAAAAATACAGTTAGAAAATATACATTCACTTCTATGTTAAAAGCTACCAATATCATAAGAGAGCTTGTAATCAGTTTAAAAATACAGTTAGAAAATGCACATTCACTTCTATGTTAAAAGCTACCAATATCATAAGAGAGCTTGTAATCAGTTATGTCAAATATCTAGCAGGTTATATTGTGTAGGCTCAGTAGAACACATAACTCCATTAGAATAAGGCCATATTCAGACATAAATGCATGAGGAAAGAGGCGAGCCAGAATTAGGAACTATGCATAGAAATTAACAGGATTTAATATATTATTTCTTAATGTGAGTATGAACTGGTAGCAGGCCTATAGTCTGCACTAGGCTTTGGACAGAGGAAGCAGCACATTAATTATTACAGCATTTGGCTAAAGCATCCTCCTGGTCGGCAAGATACTGTAGGCATTACCCAATCTTTGTTTTAAAAAAAATGTTTATATATGTATATTATTGTGAGTCCTACTTAAAATAAAAAGTAGTGTAGGTAGATGTGGTATCCAAACGTAGCCCATGGCCGTGGTATAGCTTCCACAGGGTTGGCGTGAAGCAAAAAGGCTAATCCCAGCCTTTTAGTTATGTAAAATGGGTGTAATTATTAATATTTCTAGTTTAAAGGTGCATTTGACTAGAAGTTAATCTGATTCCCAAAAAACCTGAAGGCCGAGGCACAAGCAGCCGTTGTGTCCACAATGGCATTTCTACACCACATAAAAGCATCCACGTGGACCTCGAACTGCTATTAGTTCTACACTTTAATTGGGTAAAAAAAAATAGAAACTAAGTTGTAATTACAATTACAGTTAATATTGCTACTTACAATTACAGGTAATATTGCTATGTGGACTAGAAACTGGACTATAAAGTCTTAATTACAATCCAGCAGAGACTGGCTAGAGAAAAACAGCAATGAATACCTACAGCTTCGGACTTACAAACCAGCCGTTACAGGCTTCAAGGTGTGGGTCATACAAGACCTACATCAGTTTCTGTAAGGCCCCGAGTAAGCTAGCTTCACTATAATAACAGTTAAGATGCCCGGCTTGCAATCCAGTAGTTACGGGTTACACAATAATTCACAGAGACCTATGGTAGTTTTAGAGCGCCCATAAGTAAAGCTAGTTAAAAGTGTAATAGCAAAGCTGTAAGTGTATTTATTAGCCAAGAAATAGCTAAAAACTAGAGAAAACTTGAAAAAGAGTTGGATATAAGAGTCCGTTTAAGCTGCCGACTCGACTAGCTCTCAATATATTAAATAAGCATTACAGGCTAACGCTAGTAACCAAAAAGTACAAGCAGCAGTCGTGCCTAAGATTCTACATAGCAAGCAAAGAAGGCAAAACTGTTACCATTGCGTTTAAGCTGCCGACTCGACTAGCTTACATACAGGCTAACGCTGGTAACTAAACAATATAAGCAGCAGGCGTTTTGGGCTAAGGGGAGTATTCGTGGCTTAGTTTCTGCAAAGCAAGCAAAGGAGGCGAAAATTTTACCATTTCACAGTCAAGCCGACCATAACTATACATTAAATGTCACCCCGGTTGCAGCTATGTAAAGTAGTATTTACAGTGACCAGTGGTGGAGTAGGGGAGAACTTCACCATTTGAGCAGAACACCAGTTAAACATCTATATTATTTATTGGTGGAATTTTATGTCTTTGGAAATATGGTATGGTAATATGACTGTAAATCAGAGCAGATTAGATGAAAAAATGGAAAACAGCTATGGAACTCCCTAAATGACAACAGTTTCAAACACAATACTGAACCACTGAGGAAAGCTGAGAGTGATCATTTACAAACTATATCTTCTGAAAATCAAAACAAATGACAGTAGAACATAATGTACCTACAAAGATCATGTAGGGTTAAATTTGACATGTGTAAATAAAGAAACAATGTAACTAAATGAGTACAGGACAATATGTCACCTAAAATAACTACATTTGCTCTGTAAAATCCAAGACAGGATGAAGAAATAGTATTTCATTAGGCAAGCTCTTTTAAAATGAACCTTCAGTGCCATCATATCCAACTGTTTTCCTGGACATATTTCAGAAACATAGAATAGTTTTCCAATTTTGCCGATGTACTTTGGTTATATATAACGCTCCCAAGATTCCAATTTAAAAATCAAAAGAAAGATGAAGTTGGCACTATATGTAAAACTGGAGTAAAGAGACGAGTGAGTTGTAGAAGCAGGGAAGGAATATAATGATGGTCATATTGCAGGACTGGGAAGAGAGATTAGATAAGCAACCCACAAAGAAACAATGGGGGATATGTGTACGTCTCACAAATATGCAACAAAATCTAGAAGATTTCGGATCTTTGCCTGGAAGTGCTTACATACGTATTTTTATTCCCCAATCAGACTACAAAAAATTTTTCCTCAGGTAGACAGCAAATGTTGGAGGTATGATGGGGCAGAAAGAGATAACTGGAAATGCATTTTCTGCGAGTGTAATGAACTGGTATACTTTAACGATTTCCTGCAGACTGCACTGTTGGACATGCCTTATAAGTAAGCACTAATAAACTAAGCACTACACCCTCTTATACTCCCTATTGGTCCTTTTTGATAAAGTCATAAGTAGTTCCTCATACTATTCTGGCATGTCCAAAAGTCAGTTTAGGGTTTACTCTCCAGTCCAACTGGTGAATATGGGAATCTTGAGGCAATGTTACAACTGCCTTATGTACACAGACCACCCTCTCCTCTTCCAAACAAGCTCAAATATATGCGAGAGATGCAACTATATAGCTAAATTTGAGGCTAAACTCTCTCAACATAGTACTGGCGCGGTCAGTCTGGAGGAGAAAGTAATCGCACACACCACAAATCCAGTCTCACATAGACCTATCACAACAGCAAACCAAACACACAAACACACAAAAATATACTCGGAGGCTCTAATTAAAAATCTGCCCAAGCAACAGAGACCTCCAAAGCAGACATCCAAGCAACCGCTACCCCATAACAATACCCACGTATCACATAGTCCACAAAGTCAGTGTGCCACACAGCCACAGCCCTTAAGGCTAAACAACACACCTAATACACTTGTAATAGGTGACTCTATTGTCAGACACACTGAAGTCCCTCTCACCAGGCTGAACAAGGAGAAGATCACTGTAAGCTGCCTGTCGGGTACCAGGATCCGCCACATAACACAAGCACTCAGGACACTCCAAAGCAAGTACAAATATGACTCCGTCATTGTCCATGCTGGTGTGAATGACCTGAGATGTACCTCCCTGGATTACATGAAAAGAGATATAGAGGAGCTCTCTGATCATGTAGCCCAGGCTGGTATGACCCTGACCTTGAGTAGCATCTTACCCTCACCAAGAATGATACCACAGTATAAAGACAAAATGATCAATTTCAACAATTGGCTAAAGTATTGGTGTCACTCAAAGGGGATCCAGTATCTGTCAGCCTGGGATGACATGCTCGACAAGCCACGTTGTTTCGCTAGGGATGGCTTGCACCTGTCACCCCTGGGTTTTCGAATACTGGCAAAGGCTCTTGCCACCCCCATAGTGCCTTTTTTAGGCAAGGCTCAAAAGACAAACCCACCTCCTTAGACAACACAAGGAAGAAGAAACTAAGGGTAATGCTGCTCAACACCAGAAGTCTAAACCTCAAGATGCATGCACTCGAGACTCTCCTCAGTATGGAGAATATCGATATCTGTGCAGTAACAGAAACCTGGTTCAAGGCTCCCGAGAGCACCCCAGCACTACCAGGTTATACCTCATACCACGCTTTTCGGCCACAAAACTCGGACCGAACCACAAGAGGAGGGGGAGTATCCATATTCATCAAAGATACCCATACCTCAAGGTTAGTGGCACTGCAAGAAGCATCTGAGACCATCCATGTGCAACTAACAGTGGGCAAAACTGCCTTCCAGTTTGCAGCCTGCTACAGACCACCCTCCCAAACTCAGGAACCCCACTCCGCTTTCCTGAAGACACTGGAGAATATGAAGGTCTCTCCAAACACCATTATATTGGGTGACTTCAACTACCCAAACATAGACTGGGAGCACTACTCAAGCCCCAACACCCTCACCCAACGGTTCCTAGAATTTATAAACTCAAATGCTATGGAACAACTGGTCACCACTCCCACAAGAGGGGAAAACATATTGGACCTGATTATCACCAACATGGGTACTCTATGTTCTATACCTGAGGTATACCCTTCTTTAGTAAGATCTGACCATAAATTAATCACTATGGATGTCCATATCCCGTCCACACCCCCAGCAAAGGAAACCATGGTAAAAAACTTCTTGAAAGCAAATGTCACACTTCTCAGAACTGAGATGGAATCCTACAAAGCCCCAGGGCCAGTGGAAATTACGACCCAAACCGCAGAATCCCTTACAAATGCATTCTATGGATACTTACAGGAATGCACAGATCGTGCTATCCCAAACAAAACCAAGACACACTCCTCCAAAGGCAGGAGACCTGTCTGGTGGACCCCAGCCATAAATAGGCTATACAACAGAAGGAGGAAGTTACTACAGGATAGAGCAAAATCCCAAAAAGGGAGGGCAACTCTGATCAGTACTAGCAAAAAACTACGATCCCTCATAAAAGCATCCAAGGTTAGCTTCGAAAGAAAAAATGCACAAGACGCTAAAGATAATCACAAGGCCTTCTTTAGTTATGTCAGGAACTTGGGTGGAAACTCCCAGATATGCTCTGAGTTAGTGCAAAATGACAAAAAATACACTGAGCCCACAGACATTGCCAACATCCTGGCAGACAGGTTCAGTGCAAACTTCTCCCCCCCTTCCCCCCCAAATGTGCAAATGACTATCCCAACAAAGTGTAGCCCCCCTGACATCACAGATGCACAGGTGAGAGCTGCCCTCTCCAAAGCAAAAAACACAGCATCTATGGGACCGGACGGTGTCCCGGGCTGCGTTTTACACGAGCTCCAAGAAGAACTGAACCCTCACTTAAAATCACTGTTCAGTCTCAGCCTTACAACAGGATATGTACCCAAAGAATGGCATACAGCAACAGTGGTCCCACTCCATAAAGGTGGTGCCACAATGGACCCTGGTAACTATCGCCCTATAAGCCTGACTAGTCTGGTCTGCAAAGCTATGGAGCGTATCATCATGGAACTCATAAACAAAGAAATTGGGAACCTCCAAACACTTGATCCTACCCAATTTGGCTTTGTTAAGGGCAGCTCTTGCCTCTTGAACCTGGTCGACTTCTTTGAAACAGTCACCAAGGCCATAGATGAAGGGAAGGTAGTCCACACAGCCTACCTTGACCTCACAAAAGCCTTCAACACAATACCCCACTTGGGCATCATAAATAAGCTCACCAGCTTAAATATCAACCCCTATGTCACAAGATGGGTTGCAAACTGGCTTAGGGATAGAACCCACATGGTCACAATTGCAGGTGCCATGTCAGACTCTAAACCAGTTACAAGTGTCATCCCACAAGGCACAGTCCTGGGACCTCTCTTGTTTGGTATATATTTCTCTGAGGTACAGGCTAACACAGGAGGACTTTGGCTGACCAAGTTCGCAGACGACTGCAAACTGGGGGTCATAATCGACTCGCCGACTCACACAAGCATCCTCCAAAATGGTCTCACAGAGACGGATAACTGGTGCCAGAGCCATGGCTTGAAGCTAAATGCCAAAAAGTGCATAGTCATCCCCTTTGGGAAAAACAAAGTGCCCACAAATTACCACATAGGTGGTAATCCATTAAGTATGGAAGAAGTAATTAGGGATCTGGGGACCCAAGTAGATAGTAATCTTTCCTTTGACAATCACATTGCCAAAGTGGTTAGAAGGACCTTCTATATAGCCCACCTTATCATGAAAGGGTTCACATCTAGATCAAGAGAGGTCATTGTGCCCCTCTACTCATCACTCATCAGGCCCATAATTGAATACAATGCCCCATTTGGGATGTACCTTACCCGACACCTGCAACAACTAGAAAGACCCCAAAAGTACCTCATCAAGAGGATTAAGGGACTCAAGCAGATGCCCTATGCAGTTAGACTAAAGA
The DNA here is from genome assembly GCF_019279795.1 of Protopterus annectens. NCBI lineage: Eukaryota > Metazoa > Chordata > Ceratodontiformes > Protopteridae > Protopterus > Protopterus annectens. The sequence continues at coordinate 82,935,463 of NC_056727.1, read as the reverse complement.
AACTCCAGCTCTACTCAGTTGCTTACCGCCTATTCAGAGGCGATCTGTGCCTGACGTATAAAGCCATGTCCAACCCAGAATTAATGGACATGCTCCACCTCAGGAAATCCAAATCCCTTAGAGCTACACGCTCCAGTGACTTAAACCTCAGCACAGAAATAAATAGGACATGCTGGAGAGACAGATTCATATCCCAGAGGTTCCCCTCACTCTGGAACAAAATCCCAATCCATGTTAGGCAGAGCCCCTCAATGACCCTCTTCAAGAAGAATCTTGATGATTGGATGGGAGACCGTAGATTTACCCATGGGATCTCCTCTGTGTCACTACTAGACAGGGGCACTTTAAACTAACCTTAAATGGGCTATCTTTTGTGACCTACTATACTGGGGCATAGTCATATAATCTAAAATGGTGGCAAAAGCCAAACACACTCTGGCTAGGCTTGTAAATGCCCTAGGGCAGATAGCCTAGTATCTACCTATGAACTTATGAACCTATGAGTGAGCAAGCTGGAGTGACTAGGGAAATGATTTTTTTTTGAATTATGATACAAACTTGAAATTGCCTAGACATAGTAAGGCCTTGCTGAGTCTAATTATGGTGGCTGACAAAAAAGCAATTATTAGAAAATGGAAATCAAATTCTAAACCAACTTTACTAGAAGTAGTGAAGATAGTAACTGAGTTAAAACTACTGGAACTGGCAGTTTTAGAAAAGGGTAGGAGCAAATTACATAGGAAAAAATGGGAACTGTGGGATCAATAAATGCAGAGGAGGAATGAGGTTTTAAAAAAGGCAGGATTTGAATGAACTATGTAATGGTTGACTAACAGTCACAGGTTATGTTAAAAATAATGTATAATGCTTGCAGCTACAGTTGTGTTGGCACAGCTTGGAATGTATAATGTTTGCAACTGAGATTGAGTTGTTATGGTTTATTGTCATATATATGTGTAACATGGCCTATGTCATAGATAATAATTTAATAAAGATGTTTCTTGTTTAAAAAGAAATGGCCATATTGTAGCCTCATCAAATGCAAACAGACATGCTGTTGGTTTAAGAGCTGCAAAATAGTAGAAACAACAAATGCCAAAGTAATAAGGGCAAGGAAAGAAGCAGCTCCAGAACTAAATAAAAGAAGACATTTCCAGAATTATTTTTGGAATTGATGTAGACAATTTCAGAAAGAGAACCAGGATTCAGATTTACTTTGAAACCCATTAGTAAACGTATTGTAAGGTATATTATTGTTTTATGCATGGACGAGGAAATAGCAGTAGAAAGCATCATCTTCAAAAAGATGTGATATGAGGAATCTAAATAAAATACTGGATGATTTAACAGTGGGGGGGATATATGAAGTGAATGATAAAGATTAAACTGTGAATGAAGGATAGTCAAAACTTCATGTGTGCCAAACACAATGCAGACAGGTGCTGAAAAGTAGTCACATATGATATGTTATACAGGACAACCTAAAATATGATGCAAGGTTTTTAGATACTTTGAAAAATGGATTGGTAGGCTGGCCCATTATCTAAACCACTATCAGCCACGAATGTGGTGTTATGCAAAATAGGACTATGTTGTAAGCATACAGTAATCATAATGTATGTGTATTACAGGCACATTGGGAAAAAAGAATAAAAGAAAGCAAGTGCAGCTGCAGTTTGAGCATCTGGTAGGCATCATAATTGGGCAGACATTTGTAGAAAGTTGTAAGTAGCAAACTAATAGGATAGCCATGTCATATAATTTTTATAACGTCAATTTAGCAGATGCCCTGGGGAGAATCTATTTATTGTGTGTTTGTCTCCCTCTTTGTGTTTGTGTAGCTGGGAAGGTGCTCTGGGCAAAGCCCATTTGTAGCTAAAGTCTACAGAGGAAAGCTAGAGTACAGTACGCTGACAATACAACAAAATAGATAGAACCAGCAGCATTATACATGGACAGATTTACATACTATGAAAGAATTTTAAAACACAGAAGATAAAAGGGCATACACTGTATGACAATACAACATTACATGGTGTCATTTAAAAAATACTTTTGCACAAGTATATAGGTGTTGAAGTCTGAAACAAATGTAAAAATATAGGCTTGTGGTACTCCAAAAACAAAGACTGGAAAATAAATTAAAATGGCAAAGAGTACTTAGCAGGCAGTTTGATTACTGTACATAAAATGACCAGAAGTGCACATCAAAATGATTTTCTTCAGTACTAGAATGGTTGCTGAAGAACAATGCATTTTTTCTACTGAAATTCTGTATGTTAAATTAAGTGCTGTCAAGCAGACTACACAATATATACAAATGCAATATATTCATTTGGGGGGCAGCATTGTAGTAATATGACTGTATAGGGATAGCAGGCAGCAGCTGAATAGATCAGGCATATGGTGGGGCTTGCAGAATATTGAAATGGCATGGAAACAAAGTTAAGTGCAGTTAGGTTAGATAGAGCTGATGACCTACTGTAGGATAGCAATGAGTAAAATCGTAGATGTTCTTCATAAGATCACTGTTGCAGTATTACACACAAATGGCACTTATCTGCTAGGATAACTGTATGTTTGGACAGACTACAGAGCTTGGGTTTCTTCCTTGTATGCCATACATGTGCCCTTAGTATGGACAGACATGTTAGTATAAGAGGGATGTAGAGACATGCCAAAAATCCCCTTCTTCATAGCTGATCCAGATGTCATTTCACTTGATTCTGCAAAATAAACTGAGACTTTTCCCAGCTCCAGTCCTATTCCTAATGACAAGGACAGTAGAGAAACAGACAGACATGTTAAAATGTCTGAACCTCAGTTACTTTATCAGAACAACTAACTGTCAAACAAACATGACAAAATATCCTTAGTCCATTTTGGACAATACCAGACAAACTGTTGCTAGCATTCCAGATGCTGATGTTAAAGCTAATCTTCTGGACATGCTTAATTCAGCCACATGGATAACAAAACACACCATTAAATGTGGTTACGATGCTTGGATGCTGCATCTAGATCATAGGTTCATAGGTTCATAGGTAAATACTAGGCTATCTGCCTGAGGGCAGCTATAAGCCTAGCCAGAATGTGCTGGCTTTTGTCACCCCCTTAGATTAGTTCCCTGTGCCTCTGTCCAGCAGAGCCACTGCAGTGATCCCTGGGGTAAATTTTCTGTTTCCCATCCACTCGTCAAGGTTTCTCTTGAAGAGTGTTAGTGAGGGGCCCTGCCTAATGCAGATTGAAATCCTATTCTATAGCATGGGGAGTCTCTGGGACAGAAATCTATCCCTTCAACACATCCTATTAATGTTTGTGGTGAGGTTTAGATCTCTAAATCATGTGTCTCTCGGGGATTTGTTTTTTTTTAGGTGGAGAATGTCATCATTTGCCACATACACTGTTATGAGGAGACATGATTGGCTAAGATTGCAATCTTTTGCTGAAGATGTCACATTACAGCTATTAAATGCTTGTTATTCAGACATTCCTCTGTCTCCATTCCTTAGTTTCAAAATAATTACTTGGCTAATCCAGGACTCTTTTTCTTAAGCCATACAAATCTGGACAATAAAAATCTGGAAATGGTCAGTTTAAAAAGAAATAACAAGAAGACCCCAAAAGAAGGCCCAGTGGATCACACGGATCAAAATCGTAAAGAAATAATTCTGACTATCCTTGTCAAAATCCCATACCACCCCATCCTGTACTCTCTAAGAAAATTACAGGGAGGCTCTGTCTCTATCATTCCCTTCCAGCATTAGAATCCATCACAACAGACTCTTTGGTAGTAGAGTTTATAAACATGGTTACAAACTCCAATGAGCATCTTTTCCTACATCCCCAAGAATTCCAGAGATTCACAAAGATCAGCATCATCTGATTCCTCCAATCCTTTCAGACTTATTTCTTCAAGGGGGCAAAGAACCAGTTCTTTCAGATCAATGGGGAAAAGGATTTTATATAAGATTTTTTTCTGGTTTCAGACGAGAGGGCACCAGGAGCGCCACCCTAGATCTCTCCAAATTAAATACCTTCATGCAGATTCTAAGATTCAAAATGTTAATACATCAGATTTGTTTTTATTTCCTTTCTTCACAAGCTCATCTGCTCACTCTGTATTTAAAAGATGCTTATCTTCACATTCCCATTCACAAGAATTGTAGATCTTTTTTAAGATTATCTGCTTAGAAATTACATTATTGGTTTAATTCTTTGCCTCTTGGACTGCACTGCTCCATAAAATTTTAACAAATGCCTTGATCTAGTAATAGCCTACTCCAGACTTTAAGTAATGCACATTTTTTCCTCACTTGGATGATTGTCTTATTTCAGCTCTCTCCAGTCTGGAAACACTAAGAGCCTTAGAGTTTACAAAGAATCTTCTTCACCTTCTTGAATTCTCATTGAAGCTAAAAAAGTCATCTTTGCAACCATCTTACAGAGTGTTATTCTTGGGGTCAGACCCATAGCTAGCTAGCATATCCAGTACCCAGTGTAGATCCCTGATCTGGTGGTGTCCCTCAACTAATGAAACAAGTTGCTTGTGACAGGTACAACACCACAGATGAATTACTTTAGCCCTGACCAAGCGTACAGTATTAACATTCATTTCTAGATGTTAATATTGCAGTACCACTTCATCAGCAACTGCTGATTGTGCCCCCTACTCCTTGAAGCCAGGGCAGCCACCCCCTTTACCACACCTTAGCTATACCTCTGCCTGGGATGGCTCTTATACATAACCCTAGTCAGTGCCTTTCTTCCATTGGAAATGGTGCAGAGCTATCATCTCGAGATCTTGGACCTTTCAAAATGACAAGTAACTTCAGCAAAGGGATTTCTAAAGGCTCTGGGTTTCATGGCCTTACATGAAGAAGATCCAGTAGTACTTCAGGTCAGTGTAGGTCTAACGTCCCCCCAAACCAGGACAACTTCAGTTCTCCACTTTGTAAAGAAAGAGCTATTTTTGTGGGTCAAACAAGTTCTATCCAATGTAAGAGTCTCCTTCTCTCCTCTGACACTTGTCAGAATTTGGCCACAGACACTTTGAACCTGGCTTGGAGAGCCTTCTTCCATGTGATGAATGTACAAGGAATTTAGAAACTCCAACACAGTCACAAACACATCAGTCTCAAAGAAACGAGGTCTACTATAAATGCTATTAAAGCTCTAAACCAGCTATGGACTCCAGGCACATTACAGGTGGTGAGAGTCAATTTCACTGTGATATGGTACATAAACAACAGAGAACAAAATATTGTCCTCTTTACAGGCTGGCCATTATAACCTGAGACTTAGTTATTCACACAATTTTTCCCTTCAGGCATCACACAATCTTCCAAAACAGAATACAGTGTCAGACTTCCTGAGGAAATCTAGGTTCAGACTCTCACAAGTGAATGCAAGTACAGTAGTATGCAGTCCCTCAGGCAGATCTGTTTGCCTCAAAACACAACAAATCGCTAAAAGTGTTCTGCTCTAGGATACCTTACAAAGAGGTCTGGAAGACAGATGCCTTTTCAGTTCCCTATATGGGATGTTTCTATAAGCCTTCCTGTCATTCCTCTCATTTCCAAAGTTCTTCAGAAGATAAGGAAGGACATTCCAAAATACTTTTGGTGACATCCTTTTAGTCCAGACAACCCTGACTCTCCTTTGTAATGCACCTGTCCAAGGGATGTCACCAGAAACTACCTCACATGCTGTGCAATGGATCACTGATTCAGCCAATTTTTCAAACCCTGAATATAACAGTTTGGATGACATGTTTTTGATTCTTTTTAGGCACTTTTATTCAGAGGACATGCCACAGATATTTAAGAAGGCAAGAAAACATGCTACTAGGAAATCTTATTTATATAAAACAAATCAACTTATTGTCTATTATGATGAGAAAAAAAATGTACAGTCATTTTCTAAACAAACTCTTTCCAGATGTTTTTCTCTGTTTATTTCTGTTATTCTTGCCATGACAAGGATTATTCAAAAATTGAAGGGGTCATTCTATTATGACATTTGTTACTTCGGGAACATTTTTGAAAGGTGTGGACACTAGATCCATCCTGTAAGCAGCTGCTTGGACCTCTGCTCACATGATTTACTAAGATTAAAAAACTGGATTCACCGAGGCTGTTCTGCAGACCATCCAGGATTCTGAATCAACTCCCTCCAGACATACTACTTGAAGTTTTGGGAATAGTGCCATTTTTGAAGAATACTACAATAGTGATCCTACGAAGAACACAGTAGTTGTGAAGGTAATGACTGAATAAGTCACTGTAGTGATCTTATCAAGAACACAGTAGTTGTGAAGGTAACTTACTATTATGGTAGATGACTGAATAAGTCACTGTCACAGTTCATACACCCTCCTTCTACCCTCTTGGTTGTCTTTTCTCTCACTAAGGTAAGGTATATTTTTCCATTTGCTTATCCCACCCTATTTTCCATTCTAGGATTTGACATAGAGCTACAGGTGTCAGCCTCCCATATATGGGACAAGAGAGCTCTGAGTTGTTGTGTTCACACATCCCTCCTATACTAATACATACTCATGTTAAGGGCAGACATATAGCACCTGAGAAGGGAGCTTGTACTTTGTAGACTAGCTGAGCATATGGGCATTCTAGTAGATAAGTCACACTTGTATGGAATAATGTAAAAGAGATCTATTTGATGATCTACACTGTGGTAAGTCACATACACAGCTGTACTGTTATTTATACTTAACTTAGGAGACAGACAGTGACGTATAAAGAAAAGCAATAGTGAGGTACGTAGGGCAGAGCAGGTAAGTAGCGATGGCAGAATAAGACTATATCAACATTTTTGGTTTAATCAGGCTGGGATTCATATATTGTTCTGAAGATTTATATTGACCAGATGATTCTGCAGCTACAAATTCCATGTGTGGACTGACATGGTTAGAGGGAATGTCTAAATGCAATATTGCTAAATATCTGTCTAATCCAGATGAGAAGTTTGTTGAATAATTTATCTTCTGCAACTGAGATAAAAGACTCAGCAGATCTGTAAAGGGTAGCTGGAGCTGAGACAAGATTAGGATTAGAAGATACAAAACTGTGAGTGTGTGTGTGTGTGTGTGTGTGTGTGTGTGTGTGTGTGTGTGTGTGTGTGTGTGTGTGTGTGTATGTGTGTGTGTGTGTGTGTGTGTGGGGGGGTACTATTTCAGAACCAAAGACAGAGCACAGCATTTTGTGGAAGTAAAAAAAACTAAATGAAAACTCCAGCCAAGCTAGAACTTTCAAAGAGTGACCTCCCAAACCTCCTGTAACAGAGGCCTATGGGATATATGCAAATGACCCTTATGAACATCAGGTGTTTCAGCTATATGGCGATAGTTTATAAGCAAGTTTAAGCTGCATCACAGACTTGTGCAGCATGAATTAGAGCCAGCTCAGCACAGTGTAGACAATATCACTATGCTTGGGAGGGATGGTCCGAGACAAATCTGGATATTCTCTTGTTGGACTCTGGTGGTGCCTCCAGCTGTATGGGAATGTGTAAGGAATACTGAAGACTGGAGGGTAATGATTATCTGGCTGTAGAGAGGTGAATGACTTTGGCAAGGGAAATGCTGGCTCTGTAGATCATTCCTATTTTTGTTAATTCAAGATATGAAACGCTGGATATCTAGGTCAAATCTTTAATTAATTCCAGTGGTTTCATGCAGTAATTTCTATGAAAGTTATGTCAAAGGGACAGTTATTGATAATTTTGAGCTTAACTGTAAGAAATTTATAGTTATAGTTATATTCTGGAACTAGCCAGAAGAATTTAGCTATCACTGAATGGGGTCAAAGCTATAGTACATTTCTGTAGCAACATCCAGGGAAAGGCTGCAATTTATAACTCGACCCCACCCAGTTCGGCTTTGTTAAAGGCAGATCTTGCCTCCTGAACTTGGTTGACTTCTTCAAAACAGTCACCAAGGCCATAGATGAAGGGAAGGTGGTCCACACAGCATATCTGGACCTCGCTAAGGCGTTCGACACCATCCCACACTCAGGAATCATAGACAAACTCACCAGCTTAAATATCAACCCCCATGTCACGAGATGGGTTGTCAATTGGCTCTCAGACAGAACCCACACGGTAAGAGTGGCAGGCGCCATGTCTGACTCTAAACCATTCACAAGCGGAGTCCCACAGGGCTCAGTCCTGGGACCCCTCCTGTTTGGTATATATTTCTCCGATGTACAGGCAAAGGCGGAGGGACTGTGGCTAATCAAGTTCGCAGATGTCTGTAAATTGGGTGCAATAATTGACTCTCCAGCTGACACAGACATCCTGAAAAAGGGTCTCACAGGGACAAACATCTGGTGTCAAAGTCATGGCCTCAAGCTAAATGCCAGAAAATGCATAGTAATCCCATTTGGGAAAAACAAAGTACCTACAAACTACCACATAGATGGGAATCCACTAAGTGCAGAAGAAGTAATTAGGAACCTGGGTACCCAAGTAGATAGCATGCTCTCCTTTGATAACCACATAGCCAAAATGGTCAGGAAATCCTTCTATGTGGCACACCTGATCACAAAGGGTTTCTCATCCAGATCCAAGGAGGTGATTGTGCCCCTTTACTCCTCACTCATTAGGCCCATAATAGAGTACAATGCCCCATTTGGGATGGACCTCACTAGACACCTGCAACAACTAGAAAGACCACAGAAGTACCTCACTAAGAGGATGAAGGGCCTTAAACAATTACCCTATGAAGCACGACTAAAAAAGCTCCAGCTCTTCTCAGTCGCTTACCGGCTGCTCAGAGGTGACCTGTGCCTGACCTATAGGGCCATGTCAAACCCTGAACTAATGGACATGCTTCACCTCAGAAAAAACGAGATCCCTCAGAACCACTCGTTCTAGCGTCTTGAACCTACGTACAACAATAAACAGGACATGCTGGAGGGATAGATTCCTGTCCCAGTGACTCCCCTCACTCTGGAATAGAATCCTAATCCATATTCAACAACACTCTGACCCTCTTCAAGAGAAATCTTGATGAGTGGATGGGTAATCGTAAGTTCTACCCTGGGATCACTTCAGGAGCCCTGTTGACAGAGGTCCAGGTTACTAATCTAATAGGGAGGTGGAAGCCATCACTCTGTGGCTAGGCTTATAAATGCCCATGGGCAGATAGCCTAGTACTTACATATGAATCTATAATAAAACTGAATCATCTTCTTACTGTACTAGTCTAGCATCACCACATTGTCCCAACAATCTTTGACAAATATAGTGAACAGCAATGACAAATGCATGGGTCCCTGTGGAATATATAAAGCAATTGGTAGAAGCGACCTCTCATTTGACACCCACGTTGCCAAAGTGGTTAGAAAAACATTCTACCTTGCACACCTCATCATGAAGGGATTCACATCCAGATCTAAGGATGTCATTGTACCCCTATACTCCTCCCTCATCAGACACATGATTGAGTACAATGCCCCATTTGGTATGTACCTCACCCGGCATTTGCAACAGCTGGAGAGACCACAAAAGTACCTCACCAAGAGGATCAAGGGTCTCCAACATATGTCTTATTCTGCCAGACTAAAGAAACTTCAGCTCTATTCAGTAGCATACCACCTGCTCAGAGGTGATCTCTGCCTGACGTACAAGGCCATGTCCAATCAGGATCTGATGGACATGCTCCACCTCAAAAAATCCAAATCCATCAGGACCACGAGAGCTAAAGACTTAAACCTCGGCAGAAGTATGAATAGGACATGCTGGAGGGATAGATTCATAACCCAGAGACTTCCCATGCTTTGGAACAAGATCCCAGTTCATGTTAGGCAGAGCCCCTCACTGACTCTCTTCAAGAGAAATCTTGATGAGTGGATGGGAGATCGTAAGTTTACCCCAGGGGTCACATCTGTGTCACTGCTAGACAGGGGCACAGTAAACTAATTCTATTATATAAGGGGACCTTCACTGTGTCACTACTAGACAGAGGCACAGTATTCTAAATTTATTCTGTACATTTGTGTACCATTTCATGGGGTGGCAAAAGCCACATCACTATGGCTAGGCTTACAAATGCCCCAGGGCAGATAGCCTAGTACTAAACTATGAAACTATGAAACTATGAAAGACAGCATTTTTCCATCAAGCAGAATGTGTCCTTCCTTATAGATAACTGGAAACCTATTGGATGACACTGCGTGCCACAATCTCCAAGACTTTTTAAGAAGAAAGTGATAACTGATGCTATCAAAAAGCTTAAGGTATAAAGAATCCACAACATTTCTTAAGTTTAGGTAGGTTTGCATACATTCTGTGACATTCAGCAGAGCAGCTGCTAGTTTCACATTCAGATTAAAAAACACATCGGGAGCCAGAGATGTTTATTATCACATCGATGATGTAGAGATTGCACACAAAATAAACTTCCATTACTTTGGATAGTAGAAAGGGACTGCAACTGACACAAAATTACAAACTGATTTGATGACCCACCCTTGTGAAGGATGTCATTGATGGCATTTTTAAATGTTGTAGGTATATGCCATTTATAAGACAGAAATTGATGACAGTGATGATAAAGGTGATACTTCAGTAGTGTTCAGATATGTTGGTGGGAGCCCATCAGCAGATACAGAGTCTTATTAGTGCTTTCAAGAAGCTTCCATGTTGTCTTGGAGACTGGTTTAAGTGTCACAGAGATGGTCTCCTCAATGGTACATGTGACTAATTTAAGATGACTAGATGAAGCAGTGGCTTTAGGTATTATATTCTCAAAGTATTGACTCAGCTGAGCAGCAACTTCAGGTTAGCTGGATCTAGTCATGGGTTTGGCTGGGATACCGTTTATGGTTGAGTAGGTGAATAATACCCAGCCAGAATGTTTTGGGTTAGTTAAAATAAATTATATAATGAAATAAAAAGCATTTTATGCAAGACTGAAGCATGTAAATGACTTTTTTTGAGCACATAAAGAGATACAGGCAATCAGGTGTTATGATGTTTACTTTCCATAGGTGATCTGTTTGAGACAGTAGAACATTTATTTCACATGTAATCCAGGGAAGAGTTTTATATTAAGACATCAGAGTGGGGCATCCTCTTTACAGAAGTGATGAATATATATATGTGATGCCCCTCTTCTGGGCCAGTAATCAAGAAGCCTCAGTCCTCACTACTGACACCAGTGAGGGACATTCATATGGAAGAAAGATAGATACACACAGTATTTTCAGATGCAGCTCTTTGCACCAAGCACAGTTTCCCTTAAAAGCACAAAGGGAACACAATCCCATCCTGGGGCTGGGTTTTCCTCTCTCTCACCAGACCCCAAATAAGACCCCACACTGACCACAGCTGTAGAGTTGAGTCCTCAGCTGAGTGTTCCAAGCCAAGTCCTCCACCACCCTCTCTGTGAAATAAGAGCTCTGTATCCCTGCTCCAAGTAGCCGACACACACACTCATTGAGATTTGATTTTTACACACACACACACACACACACACACACACACACACACACACACACACACACACACACACACACACACACAGATGCACACATCTGGGAAAGGCTGGCACAGATTTACCTGCTATGCCTCCTCTGCCCAAACTATAAGATAGCTATTGTCACCATTACACTCCAATGGCAGCTACTCTAAAGCTCTTAAAAGGGTACCCAATTATACTGGGTAAAATTAATACTAATACAAATTGTAGTGTTTGACCTATGCAGCAAGACTTTCAGGAGTGGCCATAGTGTCACCAAATAAATATAAGTACTATCAAAGGTTAAAAATATTCTGTAAAATACCAGCCACAATGAAAAATTTAAATATATTTAATAATAAATAATAAAAGAACTTGAAAATACTAAATGTCTATTTACAATAAACACCAAAGGTTCAGTCACAGGAAATATTAAAAATAACACAGATGGATAGATTCACACAGATACAGAAAAACAATACTTAACTAATCTTACTATATTTTCCTGACTGATCTAAAGAATTACCGTTCCCTGGTTACTTCTTAAAGCAAGGCAAGGTGAAGTGGGTGAGCAGTCCTTCTTTATCAGGTTTCAAAAAATAGACAAAATAGATTGAATATTTTTAACATGATATTACAGAAAATGTGTCCTGAAACATGAGTTTTCAAGTAATGATACCAGAATGCACTTGATTATAAAGAGAAACCAGAGGGTTTTCTGCTGTATTGTTTTACATCAGCTATATGCTTTTTTATTCTCACTTTTAGCTTTCTTATAGTCTAGCATATATAATGCCACTGCATAATATAAATAACACTCTTAGACAGGAAAAAGAGCTGTTAAAAGTAAACTTCTTGTGTATAGTATGAAAAGTGCTTAACTGTTTATGGATAAATATTGCAATTACCACATGGATAAATACCAAGAGGATCTGGTAATTTCATGGTGGTCTGACAGAATTGCTACTTATAAAACATCTGATATAGGTTTTTTCACCTCTTATAAGTAATATGTGGTTGTTTGCATTAACTTCTGTTAATAGAACTACCTTCCAAAGACATATGCTATGTATATTGAAGTATATCCACAACGTTATTACTCAGTACATTAAATCAGTTATATTCTATTGTAAAAAACAAGAAACAGAAACACAGCCAAAGAACAATCACCCCACTGAAGTAGATAAATCCAAATAAAAATCCAAAAAAACATGCAGCAACAGTGGAGCAGACCAAAGCTGAATGGGACCATAAACACAAACCATGTAGAATAAATAAAAATGTCTAAAGTCTGTTATTAACAATGAAGGAGCTGATAATACAAACAGGTAAGTGCTTTCACCAAGAAGGCTTCTTCAGACCACACACACAATAGATACAGCTGACTTAAATACACCCTTACACAAACAGGAATAATTAAACAATCAAGAACATTTAAAATATTTAAAGTGACATGGTTAAAAAGGGGGGAATCATGTATAAAAATATAAATGAAACATCCAGTATAAATCATAAACACATAAAAAGGAACATACATAAATGTAAAACAACAAATTTAACAATTTCTAACAACTTTTACTGAAGTGCTTAGATTAGAAGTGGAAACTACTTAATACTCAAGGCTCTGGACTTAAGGATGGGTTTTAGGGGGACCTTATCACCAAGGCCAAATCCCTGATCTGCCCTTAACATGATAATCCATCTTGTCTCCCTTCCCTCTGTATAATTCTTAACATCTCCACCATGTGGGTTGGATTTGATGACCTCTATGACCAAAAATTTAAAAATATAAAAATATGTTCCAGACCTGCATGTATAACATGCTAGGAAAGAACATTATTGCCTGAACTAATTCTAATATGATATAAATACTCTCTTATCTTGTCCTTAAACATCCTGTCTGTCTTGCCAACATAGTATGAACCACAAGAAACACAGTAAGCCAAATAAACAACGTGTTCAGTTTGACAGTTGGCTATACCATTAAATCTATATTATATTTAGCTACAGGGTATACTAAGCATCCACTACTATCTATATTCCTAGGATAGTTGCAACGATTGCAGGGAGTAGTGGAACAAATAGTATCCATGGTCACCGTATTTGAATGATCCCTGGGGTAACATAACATCCCTCACAAGTTAAGTTTATTCTTATAAAGGAATGTAGGTATATCCCCTAGAATCTGTTTAATGTTAGGGCCAACAGTTAATATACCCCAATTTTTCTTAATAATTCCTCTAATAACATCAATGTCATGTGTATAAACAAGGGGACCTTAACTTCATAACTACTTTCCCTTCTCTCATGTACAGATACATCCATTTCGTAATCAGAAAAATAAGGACGTGCTACATTTCTCCTAGGTATAGGTATTTCATCTATCTCTTTACCAATTTCACTATCATTTTAGCTCCTTGCTAACAGTCTCTCTCATAGGCCTCTCAATTCAGATTGGAAACTTTCTTCAGAAGCATTTAATCTTGATGTACGCATGGCCTGCCCTTTTAAAAAGTTCCTAAAGACATAATCAGGGTGCATACTATGTCTATGCAAAAGGGTATGTCTTTGTTTATTGAAAAGTTTTTATGAGCAGTTATTGATAAAAATGCCTCTATTTTGAAGGATTCTAAGCAATTTTTGCTCGATCTTTATAGTTTTACCAAGCTCTACTGTAAGACATAAACCCAAGTGCAGGTAGACTATTCTGCTAGATACCCTGAGGCGGAGACCCTGTCCTCTACTAAGGCAGAGAAGGTGGCAAATGGTCAGTCAGAAATTTCATAAGGGCAGGTTTCCCAAAAGAAATACTGACAAACAGCAGTGATGATTTCATGTTAGAGCTGTTGGTTTATTTCTAGACGCATTATAGAGTAAAGTATTTAAAGACTATATCCTACCATCTATCAGCAAATGGTCTGATGTAAAGGCTTAAGTCTGCAATAAAGCTCATGTTGAGAGCATTTGCAAACCAGCTCATGCAGGAGGTAAAAAGGTACCTGTCCCATCTTCTTTTGCATACAGTGAAGTACTCTGGGAATCCAAAGGATTTTCATCCTTTGAGCTAATATATGATCACAAGGTTGGGGGACCTTGATTTAATGTGTAACGAGTGGAAAACTGACTGTCATTTCCTCAGGAATTTTATGTGGACTGTATCCTAAACTTCAGGACTAGGCTTAGCATGCTCATGGGGTTGGTACAAGAGCACCCAGCACAGGCATTATGGCAGAAAAAGGTCTGCTATGACTGGACAGTCAGGGCCAGAGAGCAGACTGTTGGGCAGAAAGGGATGTTGCTTATTCTTATATGACACAATAAGCTACAGGCATCATGGCAGAATCCTTTCACTGTTGTGATAAATGTAAATGATGTTAACTACAATGTAGAGTTGTCAGGCAAGAGGCAGAAGCACATACTCTACAATATTAACACAATGAAGTTCTTGCCATGACAGAGATGCATTCATACTTAGTATCTGCAGTGTGTTACAGGAGGAATGAGAGGGGAACTTGTGGTAGACCTTCTCAGTAAGGTTTGACTTGGCACTTCTTTGGGCAAGGTAGGCTCATGAGATCCAGGCATAACTGCAAGGAGTCTGGGGGCATGTTTACTGGCAGGCTAGTGTATACTTGCTAGTGGAGGAAATATGAACACAGGGTGCAGTGGACCAGCAAACCTCTTTATAGGGTGAAGAACTGCCGGAAATGGATGTGTGTGTGTGTGTGTGTGTGTGTGTGTGTGTGTGTTGGGGGGGGGGGGGGTAATCCAGGAGTCCAACACTCCTGGGTATCACTAGTGCTGGTGCCAAAGAAAGATGGTAGCAGCAGGTTTTGTGTAAACTATACAAAACTGAATAGTCACAGAGTCAGATGCTTACTCCATGCCTAGGACAGATGTAGCTTGAGATCATCTGAGATTTTATATAACTAGTATCGACCTGACCAAATATTACTGGCATCTGCAGTGAGGAAGATGCCAGCATTTGTGACCTCCTTTGGGTTATATAAACTCATCAAGATACTCTTTGTCATGAGGAATGCCCCAGCAGCCTTCTAGAGGGTGGCAGATTGTATCATAGATGGAACTGGTCTACACTCTTGCTTATTTAGATGATATTGCAGTGAGTAACTGAACTTGGTAGGAGCATCTTCAACATGTTAGGGAGATATTGGGAAGATCAAAAATGGCAGGGTTAAGTATTAAGGTCAACATGTATTAAGTAGGACTTGTAGAAATGTCTTAGCTGCGTCATTCAGTGGAAGGTGGTAATATTTGTCCAGAACCTGCCAAGGTAGAGGCCATTTAGGCATGGCCTACCCCTGCTAATATGCATTCTTAGGGATGGTGGGGTATTTTAGGAAGTATATCCCCACTACGGTATGGTGGTCTCCTTCCTTACAAACTTTACCAAAAAGAATAGACCAGATAGGATTCAAACCTATGAGCAGGCATCCTGAAATCTTAGAGGCCTTCAGTGGATCCCCAGCGCTAGTCAGTCCTAACTGCAATCAAGAATTTATTGTGCAGGTAGATGATTCCTACCCTGGGGTGTGAGTGATACTTAGCCAGGTTTCCTTAGAAGGAGAAGACAAACCCCACAGTGTATCTCAGCAGCAGACTTTAGTTTAGGGTAGAATCCTGTGCAGCTATAGAAAATGAGGGTCTGGGCAAAGTTTGGACTCTATAAAAACTTCAAACCTACCTGTATGGCAGAAAGTGCAGAGTGGTTACAGACCATAACCCTTTAAAGTGGTTACACAGGATGAGCAGGCAAAATGCAGTTTCTTAGATGAAATTTGGCATTGCATCATTTAGCATTGCAGCCCTATAATGCAATAAGCCAGCACAGGACTGATACTGCTAATGCTAGTGCAGATGGCCTGTCAGAAAGGGAACAGTGTAGTGCTATGTTTTTGAGAGTGCCTCAAGAAAACTTGCTTGAAGTCTAGATGGAGGGAGAATATGTAATGTGTGAGAATAAATATGCCACTGTGTGCTGAATCAGACTGTTACAATATATGAGCTGCATTTAAACCTTGTACAACCTGCAGCAGGTAATCTGAAAATATGTAGTTTAACTTGTCTGCCATCAGAGGAACTATAAGTTTTAGGGAACTAGGACAAAGACTGCTCAGTATATTGTTCAGTGTGAGGCCTAGCCTTGAGTGTGGATGGTGTAGGCTTTTACCTATGGGAGCAGTATGTATTTCATGCATGCTATCAAGACCAAGCCACACTTAGTAAATTGCTTAGCAATTCATATTTGTGAGTCTTTTTTCTACTTTAACCTGTTTGGTATTAGTGGTGCAACTGGAAAGACCATACTCCTAGTGACCCCCCCAGATTTTTGATTTCTATATTTTAAGATTAATTTACTGATGAGCAGTGACATGGATCCAAGCAGCAAAGCCCCCTCTTCACCAGCTTTTGTTTTTTTTTTTTACATGAGCAGTCAAAACTTTGCTTGGAGACATCAGAAAAAATGTAGGCTTTGTTATCAGAGATAGCAAATATATCAAAATGTTTTCTGATAAGCTTAAGGAAACAAGGTCTAATTTATTTATTTATTTATTTAAAATTGTTTACTGGGGTAGAAGACTGATTAAACAATGACTAATTACAGGCTCAGCCTGGGTTACGTTGTAATATCACAAAACAATGTACAATATGCAAATAATAATGCTTTGTAATTCAAAGGTTCATAGGTGTTTACTAGTGTGATGACCAGTCGGGTCTTTTTAAGCCTAGTCATGTATACCAAATCTCTGAGAAGTTCTGGTACCCTTGATAAGTGTAAGCAGGGGCTTGGGAGATGAAACATTTACAAGCAGGCCCAAGGAGATGAACCATTTATATTGCTGCCTTAATTCATTAGAGATGTAGGTGCCAAACCAGGGATGACTTTTTTATTCACCCCATCAAATGCTTATGCGTAAGCATAGACAATCTGACAAACAATATATACACAGAAGATCGAACAAACCAACTATATATACAGCTATGTGACTGGAATAGAAAATGGAGAGCAGAGTTAAAGCAGGAGAAGTAGAAGTCAGAATATCTGTATTTGCCAGGTTAAGAAAGTTAATATAGACCTATAAGATGAAAGAAGGGATTGAATTAAATCGGTAGTAGGCTTTAAGCAGTAATGGTGTGTTAGACTGAATCACAGTTTAGGACAAATGAGCTATTCAGGTGGAACAGACGTGTGGGAGGTAAATGTACTACCAGCTGGAGATACTGGTTAATGAGACGTTCTTTAGATGGACAATTGCATTCAAACTGTGTTGTTAAGTATTGTTTGAATTGTGGCTTGAGCAGGGATGCTTTGTGTGACCAGTTAAATCAGGAGGAAGTGACTGCCAGAGTTTGGAGGCCAGTATAGAGAGGCAGTTGTTAGTAGAGTGCAAATTGAGAGAAGGGGTTTGTAGGGAAGTCCATGTCTGTCTTCGCTTTTTAGGTTACAGGTTTGACTGACAGTAAAAAGTCTGGAAGATTGAGGGGTAAAGGGGTATCAAGTTTGAGTATTTTGAAGAGTAAGAACCAAGACAAAGATTTGATCTGGCCTGTACTGGAACTTTGATAGGGTAAATTAGTGGTGTTCATTCCATGTTGAGTCAATATTCTATTGGAGAGGTTCTGAAGGGTGGCAGTGTTTACACTGGTGTCATAAAGGAAACACAGATGGAATGAACATTCCCAGGCATAAACTCTCCATTCTTATTCATTTGCATTTAAATTATAAACCAGAAATATTAGTAATGATAACGTAGATATTTATATCAGTCACTAACCTGTCACAACTGTTCACAAATTTATTAGCAAGCAAAATGTCACTTATCTCAACAAAGTCTGAAAAAGAAAAAAGCAGTTTCTATGTTTTTTCCTTGGTTGCTAATCCTTTTTTTTCTGTTTCCAGTATTTCTTTATTAATATGTTTATCTCTTTCTTGTGATATTCCTGTGAAATTCCTTGTTCTGTTCCCTGACCTGTTGTTGGATGTGATATTGCAGCTGTTCCTGAGGTTTCCCTTAAAAATCCAAACCCTTTTTTCCTCTACAATGCAGTTTTCTCCCCCCTGTATCTCTTCAGTTAATTCAGGCTTAGTTTGACCTGGGAATACTGCTTTTGCTTCTGCAGATGAGGCAATAAATCAGCATTTTATAACTAAACATTGTTAAGTTAATCTACTATGCTTTTAATAAATGTTATTTAAACCTGCATGGCTATATTTTTATGACTACATTCTGTTGATCTAATACTGAAGAAATGATGCAGCCACTTCTAGGTGAAGTGAAATCTGTGTAATGACTAATCTGTAATAAACTGATTGATTGGCAGATTGATTAATTGTCTAAACAGTGAAACCTTTTTAATACCAATGCCTATGCTGTTCTTTTCCTGTGATAAATAACACTTTTTCTAGTAAATGAATACACAAAATACACTATTTCAGGTTGAAGTAGTGCTAGATTGTTAATGGCCTCAACCAAACAGACGGGGAAAAACATAAATCACAGTAGCCACGTAACACTCTAGCAATATACATTCGGCAAATCTTTAAAATGTTACATGAATACATGTGCACACATGGACACACATACATGCACATATACATATACTTGCTATAATTGTTCTCTTTTACTGTTAAACTGGTTGCTAATACTTCAGATGTAAACACAAGAACATACTGATATTTTATTTATGAAAGAAACAATAATGGGGAAAGATACTTCAAAGGATATAAAATACCTTCCCTAGCAGTATTTGACTTATTTTAAAGTAGAATAATAGCATATACATGTAGACGGTATTTATGTGTGCTATGTTTTGCCTCAGCAGTAATATGATATTGCAGTTTTACAGATTTCAAACATAGCAGTAGCTTCCAGACATCACAGCAGACTAGTAATACTTGAATGTATGATGGAATGTCTTGTCCTCTGTCCCAGCTGTCCTGTCCAATACATCAGGCATGTAAATAAATGCTAAGAACACGCACCATGTTTCAGCATGTGGTGTCACCTTGCTTGCTTCTCTCCTGCTCCTAGAAGGATTCTAAATATATTGTGCTTGATGTAGAGGTGAATGAGGGGTAATACATATATCAGTGCATGCTGCTAAAGTATTTCCATCTGTTTTTGGAAGCATGACTTACTGTTCTCTAAAGAGGTCATAAATCTAGCCAACAGTTAAGTGTTGCAATGCAAACACAGTGAAAAAAAAGTTTACAAATGTCTGTAAGCCCTGTAGAGGAAACCAAATTTGTAAAATGGATTCTGGTTTCAGCAAAGTTTGCAACTCCTAGAGAGTGTTGTTTGCTCACAGTGAAAGCCGCTACTGAACAGTTAGGCAGCTGTCTGTAGGTAACGGTTACTAACAGAGGCTCTTAGTTCACTTTAGTCCTCAAATGGAAGAGTTTCTTCTTAAAGTTCTCTAGTCTTTATCCATATACACATTTTCCTTACTTTGCAACCAGATTGTGCAGCTATGCCTTCACTAGGACTGTTAATTTATTATTATTATTATAGTTTTTTTTTTTTGCAGAACTGAGAACTTCACTCCTACTGTCTTCAAGTAAGACAAAGGACCAGTCAGCAAGGACTAATATAAGACAGAAACAAGCCCCAAACCTTGTCTGGTATGCAGTGTCCTGTGCCAAACATGCTCCTACAGTGTTTCTGCCACTAGATTTACATTTGGTACAGCTATAAATTCAAACATACTGCTACAGTGTGCCTGCCACTGGATTTATATTTGGTACAGCTAGAAATCCAAACATACTGCTACAGTTTGCCTGCCACTGGATTTACATTTGGTACAGCTATAAATCCAAACATACTGCTACAGTGTGCCTGCCACTGGATTTATATTTGGTACAGCTAGAAATTCAAACATACTGCTACAGTTTGCATGCCACTGGATTTATATCTGGTACAGCTATAAATCCAAACATACTGTTACAGTGTGCCTGCCACTGGATTTATATCTGGTACAGCTAGAAATCCAAACATACTGCTACGGTTTGCCTGCCACTAGATTTACATCTGGTACAGCTATAAGTCAAAAAGAAGTAATCGCCGCGCTATCCCCGAAGTCCCAACCAACTCACTAAACAAGTATAGTGGGTCCAAAAACAAAACAGTGTAAGAAACTTCTCTGTGTGGAAGATTTTCAGCCCATATATCCCTAGTTAATCACTGTATATTAATCAGATCAGACAATAGTAGTAGAAGTAGCAAACTTAAACTCATCTTAAGTAAAAAAAAATAATAAAAAATATATAATTTGAAATATTGTACAGAATTACTAAGTATTCGAAAGTAACCCAAGCAAGGCAGGCAGTCTGTTTCCAGTCAAAAATCCTATATTAAGTACACAGACAAGTGATCCAAGTAAAACAAAAATAACCAAGTAATCGTTTCCTCACAAGCTTTCTATATATATATATATATATATATATATATATATATATATATATATATATATATATATATATATATATTATCAGGCAAGGGAGTGGTTTATTGTGCTGTAAAACAAAGTGTTATTGGTACACATGTTAAATTCACATCCCTTCCCCCATCAGTGTGACATTCGAGCTGGTCCTGCCCTACTTAGTAGCTGTCATATTAATATAACCCTTATGTACTTTAAATAAAATGTATAATGATGTGGTACCCCTTATTTAACCAGATTATTAAGTAGATTATTAAGTTTGTGATTTTATCCAAGACAATATACTACATGGCTAGAAATATATCAACCTTAATCCATTTGGCAATCAAAAAATATATATAAATATATACATATATACTTTGCATGTAAAAAATCAATTGTAAAAATCATATTCTATTTTCTTAACCTATTGTTAACAAAGATTGCTTTCGTCCTTCTAGACTTCTTCAGGTCTGTGTACAAGAACCCTAAACACTATCTATAAAAATATTATTGTATAATTAGTTAGTATTGTTATTATGCATCATTTTGAATAAAGTGGAACAAAGAGAACAAGCAAAAGAAAAAATAATAAGAAAAAATGTATGATGATGAAAAGCAAAATATACACTTAAAACTGATTTAACATGGTATTTAAAACCAACTGCTAGAATAAAATAAAATAAAATAAAATTAGTCATGCAAATGATGTGGCAATTTTCTAACTTCCTGTACACTTTTAATTGAACAGTAATAGTTTAGTCCAGGCTTCCTAAAAGAGTTCAGCTTTAATTGCCACGAGTTCATGTTTCTCCAGAATAGATGTCTCCTTCAAGATCACCCATGTCTATGCGATCCAGGATCTGGAACTTAAAACCTGTGTGTCTTTTATGAAGAGAAAGGTGTTTGGCTAGTGCATTATTTTTACATCCAGAGTGGATTTCTGACAGATGACATGAAATCCTACGCTTAAGTTTATTTGCAGTCTTGCCCACATAGAATGCATCACATTCATTGCACTGCGCCATGTAAATTACTTTTGTAGTGTTACAGTCACCCTCCCCACTGGTCTTAATGATTTTCTTTAAATAAGGGCAATAAAATATATCACCTTGCTGTATAAATATACGAAATGTACAATTAGCTGCACATCTTTTAGTGTTTCTCTCATATGGTCTAGGTTTAAATTCAACAAAATTTCCAATGTTCCTGGCCTTCCTATAAACAAAGGATGTGGCTTCACCTAAGATATAATCAGAAAAGGGTTTCCTGTGACAATGGCCCAGTTTGCTTCAATAACATTTTTGATACTGTGATAATCCAAAGTGTATGTCAGGATGCAGCTATTTTTGCATTTGTTATTCTCTGTGGAATTTCTTAACATTCTCCTACTGGGGAGGTTGAGTGAAGATGCTTCAGTCCTTTTCAGTTCTATAATGGGTTCCAGGATGTTTTGTAACATCTGACTTTCATAGCCTCTCACTAGAAAATCATTCTCTAAGTTGTTCAGGTTTCTCAAAAATGGTTCCATCTCTGTGGTAATTCTAGCTAATCTGCAGATCTGGGACGTCACTACATTATACTTGGTTTTTGTAGGATGTAGACATTTACTGTGGAGTAATAAGTTAATCCTTGTTGGTTTTCTGAATAGATCAGTGGTGATTCCGTTATTGTTGGTGTCCTTGGAAATCTGCATATCTAAGAAAGTGATTGAAGTATAGCTATGGGAAGAGGTAAACTTCAGGAAGGGGGTTGTTTGATTGAGGTAAGTGATAAAAGCTCCAAGCTGCAAGGTGTCACCTTCCCACACATAAGCCACAGAGGCAACCAGAACAGGCAGATAGTTCTGCAGGATGAGTTACAGGACTACCAGGACAACTGGGACCACAGACAATCCAGCTACCAGGAGTAGTAGCACCTTCACAGAGACCAGTTTCTTCAGGAAGACCAATATCGACAGCACAGACATCAACCACCACACCAATACCAAAGCCAGCACCAGTACCAGAACAAGAACGACAACCACCACCAGAGCCCCAGAGCCTGTCCCTCTTACCAGGTTCCCCCTACCACAACCACATTGAGGAATACTACTATAACCCACCGAGATTCCAGAAAGCAGGGGAGGAATTCCAGAGGTCTCAGACTCTATCCATGAACCCCCAGGGAGACAGGAGAACCAAACAGTGGACAGCGGTGAGGGAAATACAATACCTGGTCAATCTAGACTGGAACCCCGAATACAACTCAGGTCCCAGGCTCAGACGGTGGAACCAGCCACAATAACAGGCACAATAACAACAATAACAGGTGCTCCACTTATCTAGAACCAGTCTGTTAAAGCACTGACTGAAGATGAAAAAAGTGTGTTGTCCAAAGGACTTACTTTTGTACCAAGCTGCAGGAGTGAGGTTGCTCAGGTACTGGTAGACCTTAAAATGTTTGTGAGGAAACTCAACTTAAGGGTACAGTTTCATGGCAAAATCAATGACATTAAAAATAAGCCTATTGATGAAACTATAGGAAGGCCTAGCAGCTATTGTCCACCACTACATCAAACATTAGCTGCTTTCATAGGTTCATAGGTAGATACTAGGCTATCGGCCCAATGGCCTATGTAAGCCTAGCAAACAAGGTTCCCTGGCTTATGCCACCCAAGAAAGTTATTTTCCTGTGCCACTGTCGAGCAGAGACACAGAAGTGATCCCCGGGGTGTATTTCCTATTTCTCATCCACTCATCAAGATTTTTCCTGAAGAGTGTTAATGAAGAACTTTGCTTGACATAGATGGGTAGCCTGTTCCAGAGTATGGGAAGTCTCTGGGACAGGAATCTATCCCTCCAGCATGTCCTGTTTATTGTGGTGACAAGGTTTAGGTCCCTAGAGTGCGTAGCTCAGAGGGATTGGGATTTCTTTAGGTGTAGCATGTCCAACAGCTCTGGGTTTGACATAGCTTTATATGTTAGGCAGAGATTACCTCGGAGTAGGCGATATGCTACGGAGTAAAGCTGGAGTTTTTTGAGACGGTCAGTGTAGGGCATCTATTTGAGGCCAGTAATCCTCTTTGTGAGGTACTTCTGTGGCCTTTACAGTTGCTGCAGATGTCTTGCGAGGTACATTCCAAAAGGGGAGTTGTACTCTATAATGGGTCTAATGAATGTCGAGTAGAGGGGAACAATGACCTCTTTTTTCCTGGATGAGAACCCTTTTATGATGAGGTGTGCCATGTAGAAGGACTTCCTGACTACTGTGGCAATGTGACTATCAAAGGAGAGACTACTGTCCACCTGGGTCCCAAGGTCTCTTATCACACATTCGGTGTTAAGTAGACTGCTGCCTATTGGTATGGGTACAGAGTTTTTACCAGAGGGGGATGACACTGCACTTTTTGGCATTGAGCTTGAGGCCATGGCTCTGACACCAGGCATCTGTCTCAGCGGGGCTCTTCTGTAGGATGTCCACATCATTTGGGGACTTGACTATGGCTCCTAGTTTGCAGTTATCTGTGAACTTCATTAGCCAGAGGCCTGTACTTCACAGAAGTAGATACAAAACAGGAGAGGTCCCAGGACTGAACCCTGTGGTACTCCACTTGTCACTGGTTTGAGGTCAGATTTGGAGTCTGCAACTTTTACAGTGTGGGTTCTGTCAGTGAGCCAGTTGGTAACCCATCTTGTGATGTAGGGATTTATACCTAGTTTAGTGAGTTTAGCTATAATTCCAGAATGGGGGATGGTGTCAAAAGCCTTGGCAAGGTCATGATAGGCTGTGTGAACCACCTTACCCTCATCTATGGCTTTGGTGACTGCCTCAAAGAAGTCAATCAGGTTCAGGAGGCATGAGCTGCCTTTCCCAAACCCGAACTGGGTGGGATCCAGAGTTTGGAGGTTACCAATGTCTTTGTTTATGAGTTCCATGATGATACATTCCATGGCCTTGCAGACCAGGCTCATCAGGCTAATAGCGCGATAGCTCCGAGGATCAGTGTTGGCTCCCCTTTGTGGAGTGGAATAACTGTTGTGGTGCACCATTCAGTGGGCACAAAGCCTGATGTGAGGCTATTATTGAACATGGTGCTTAGGTGAGGAGCCAGTTCATTCTGAAGTTCATGTAAAATGCAGCCTGGGATGTTGTCCGGTCCCATGGATGCTGTGTTTTTGGCTTTAAAGAGTGCAGCTTTTACCTGCGTAGTTGTGATTACAGGGACTCTGCATTCTTCCTGTATAGATATGGGCCCTTTAGGGGGTGGGGGGTAAAGTTAGCACTGCACCTATCTGCCAGGATGTTGGCAATATCAGTTCGTTCTGTAATTTTCATGCCGTTGTGTTGTAACTCAAGATTCCTGACATAGCTATAGAATGCTTTGTGGTTGTCCTTAGAATCAGTGGTGATTTTGTTTTCATAGCTAGCTTTGGAGGATCTTATAAGGGATCTCAGCTTCTTACTGAGGCTGACCAGGGAGCTCCTCCACTCATGGGATTTTACTCTCTTTTGCAACAGTTTCTCCCTTCTGTTGTACAGTTTGTTTATGGCAGGGGACCACCAGATTGGCTTCCTTTTTTTGGAGGATAGCGTCTTGGTTCTGTTTGGGATAGCATGATCCATGCACTCATGTAAGTGCTTATAGAGTGCATTTGTGTAGGATTCAGCAGTTGTAACTGTATTGTCCATCTGCATGGGTGTCATGAAGTTCACCACTTCTGTCTTAAGAAGCATGAAGTTGGCTTTGGAGAAATTTTTTACTGTGGTTTCCTTAATGGGGGTGGGGGTGGGATGTGGATATCAAGGGTGATTAGCTTATGGTCGGATCAGACCAATGAGGAGTTGACTTCAGGTGTGGAGCACCAGTCACTCATGTTGGTAATGACTAGGTCTAGGATATTGTTGCCCCTAGTGGGGGTGTGGATAAGTTGATCCAGGGCACTGGAGTTTATGAATTCCAGAAAGCGTTGAGCTAAGGAGTTGGTACACGAGTAGTTTTCCCAGTTAATGGTGGGGTAGTTGAAGTCGCTCGTTATTAGGGTGTTTGGTTGAACCCTAATATTTTCCAGTACATCAAGAAAAGAAGAGTGGGAATTCTGGGGCATGGTGGGGGATCTGTAGCGAGCTACAATTTGGATTGCAGTTTTGCCCAGAGTTAGTTGCACTTGGATAACCTTGGATGCATTATGCTGAGCAACTAGCCTGGAGGTGTGGATATCTTTAATGAATATGGACACACCTCTGCCTTTGGTGTTTCGGTCCAGGTTACATGACCAAAAAGTGTGGTATGAGTTATAGCCTGGTAGTGCAGGAGTGCTCTCTGGAGCTTTGAACCAGGTCTCAGTCACTGCACAGATATCGATGTCCTCAATTTTAAGGAGTGCCTCGAGTGAGTGCATTTTGAGATTTAGACTTCTAGCCTTGAGTAGCATTAACCTCAGTTTTTGCTTGCTTGTTCCTGTTATGGTGGTGAATTTGTCATTTGAACCTTGCCTAAAAAAGGCACTACAGGGGTGGCAAGAGCCTTAGCCAGTATCTGGAATCCCAGGGGCGACAAGTGCAGGCCATCTCTGGCAAAGCATCATGGTCTGTTGAGCATGTCATCCCAAGCAGACAGATACTGGATCCCCTTAGAATGTCACCAGAAGCTTAGCCAATTGTTGAAGTCAATCATTTTGTCCTTGTACTGCGGTATCATTCTGGGCAATGGCAGAATGCTACTCAGTGCTAAGGTCATACCTCCCTGGGCTACAAGATCGGAGAGTTCTTCCATGTCTCTTTTCATGTAGTCCAGGGAGGTACATCTCAGGTCATTCACACCAACATGGATAATGACAGAGTCATATTTGTACTTTGTTGTGGAGTGACCTGAGTGCCTGGGTTATGTGGCGGATCCTGGCACCCGGCAGGCAGCTGACAGTAACCTTCTCCTTGTTTAGCCTGGTGAGTGGGACATCAGTGTGCCTGACTATAGAGTCACCTATGACTAGTGTGTTGGATATGTTGTTTTGCCTTATTGGCTGTGGTTGAGTGGCACACTGAGTCTGTGGCTATGTGTCATGTGGGTTGTGTTGGGGGATGGAGGTTGCTTGCATTTCTGCTTTGGAGGTCTCTGTTGCTTAGACAGATTATTATTGAGAGCCTCAGTGAATATTTTTGTGCTACTATGTGTGGATTTTGGTGGTGTAGATTTAGTGAGACTATGTAATGAGTGTGGTGTGGTGCAAATGTTTACCTTCTCCTCTTGACTGTCAAGTTCAGTCTTGGTTGGAGAGAGCTTTATCTCCAGTTTGTCTAGATAAGTGCATCTCTCACAGGTTGTAGTGTTGGGTGGTAGGAGAAGAGGGTTGTCTGTGTACATGAGGCAATTTCTACATTGCCTGAAGATGCCCAGATTCATTAGATAGACAGGAGAGGACACTGGGAGCTGAACCTTGGACATACCTGAATAAAAAACTATTTTCCTCTAGATAAGTGAGGAAAGTGAGTATAAGAGCTGTTTTTCTCTAAGCAAGTGGGAAAAGTAAGTACAAAAACTGTTTTCCTCTGGGTAATGAGGAAGGTTGAGTGCTATAGTAATTAGTAGCTTATTTAGTGCTTACAAGTTCTGAGCAAGTGCTGAGCACGAATAAGCAAATTTAAGTGCTAAAACTAAGAATCTGTATCTGCACTAGATGAGTTACAGGACAGAACCAAGTGCAGATGCAGGCTTTCAAATCAGAAAGTTGAGAGAGATGGAAAAGATTGCCCAAACGGCCAGTAATATCAGTTTCTGTGCCAGAGCCACTCCTTATGTGGTAGACAGGTTACCTAGTGCTTACCACTCCCACTGATAAGCTAGAAGGCTTCCCTCCAACACAGAAAGGCTTGGGGGGCTCAGAAGCTTACATACAGTCCTGGGTACAGCAAATCTGTATCTGGACTACACTAGTTACAAGAAAGGTAGGAAACAGGCTTACAGTATGTTTTTTTTATTTATTTATGCATTTTTTTTTACAGAAAAGTAGCTAAAACAGCAGTAAAAACAATTCACATGCAGTGCAAGCTAGCACACTTGAGTATGCAGCAATATTAGACCAAACACAGTTTAAAAACTGCAATTAAATTAAAAAGGACTAAAAGCAAGTGCAGAAGAGTTTATTAAGTAGAATGTGGTAAAGAGATGGGACTGGGGGAGTGTCCCAGATCAAATCTACAGTGGAGCAGGCAACTGCAACAGCCACCAAATTTAAACTACAAGCCAGAAATAGGGAGAGTGGGTGAGACAAAACACTTTCAGCAGAGATCTGAAAAACTATAAGCAACAATTAAAAGTACAAACTCTAAAACCAAAACATATACTTAGCTCTGTATATTTCCAGATAGATTGAAAAGCAGTTTCTCATAACACAGGTTCCAGCAATGAAATGCAGACTGTTACTAACAGGTTTAATTTTATGCAAGTGATTTTTCAAAGTGAAATGTGAAATGGATATCAGGAAACTACTTAAAAAACCTCCTACGAAAAAACTTTATAACTTAACACAGGGAGAAAGAAAAGCATTGCTTGAGCTAGGCAATGATAAATCCAGGCGTGTAATGAAGGCAGACAAGGGAGGAGCTATATTTGTGACTGATACCACTAGCTATAACCAAAGGATAGAGAACATGCTGAAGGATAACAGATTTTATGAGTTATTTACCATGGATGACATAAAAAGAGCATATGATTTATGGAACACTAATCTCACCACATTATGGGAAGAAAAACTTATTACTGAAAATCTTCATAATTATTTATGGAGACCATGCCCACGTTTATCTTACTTTTTTGGAATACCAAAGCCACACAAGAACAGAGAAGACCCACCTTATAGACTGCTGGTAGCATGTGGAGGTTCCCTTATGAAGCCACAGCCATTTACCTTGATGACTTGCTGAAAACTTTAGCAGAAAAGAATACGTTATACATAAGAGATTCAGTGGATTTTTTGAGGAAAATAAAAAACATTACAGTGGAAGCTGACAGTATTTTGTTAACTAGTGATGTGGAATCCTTGTACACAGTGCTTCCCTCACAATTACTGTATAACAGCAGAAACATAATCAAGGTAGACAGGCACAACTGCAAAAGTTAAGCAAGCTCATTAATCTTGTACTGGACTTCAATTTCTTTACTTTCAATGGCAAACACTACAAACAGAAAACTGGTATAGCAATGGGGGCTGCCATGGCTCCCAGCATAGCTAACATAGCCCTGGGGAAGTGGGAGGAGGACTTTGTGTTAAACAACACAGACTACATGCAGCATATCACATGTTATTTACATTTTATTGATGACATATTTATTGTGTGGGAAGGTGACACCTTGAGCTTGGAGATTTTATCACTTACCTTAATCAAACAACCCCTTCCTGAAGTTTACCTCTTCCCATAGCTATACTTCAACCACTTTCTTAGATATGCAGATTTCCAAGGACACCAACAATAACAGAATCACCACTGATCTATTCAGAAAACCAACAACGGTTAACCTTTTACTCCATAGTAAAAGTCTACATCCTACAAAAAACAAGTGTAATGTAGTGATGTCCCAGGGCTATAGATTAGGTAGAATTACCACAGCGATGGAACCATTTTTGAGAAACCTGAACAATTTACAGAATGATTTTCTAGTGAGAGGCTATGAAAGTCAGATGTTAAGAAACATCCTGGAACCCATTATAGAACTGAAAAGGACTGAAGCATCTTCACTCAACCTCCCCTGTAGGAGAATGTTAAGAAATTTCACAGATAATAACAAATGCAGAAATAGCTGCATCCTGACATACACTTTGGATTATCACAGTATCAAAAATGTTATTGAAGAAAACTGGGCCATTGTCACAGAAAACCCTTTTCTGATTAATGTCTTAGGTGAAGCCACATCCTTTGTTTATAGGAAGGCCAGGAACATTAGACGTTTTGTTGAATTTAAACCTAGACCATATGAGAGAAACACTAAAAGATGTGAAGCCAATTGTACATTTTGTATACAGCAAGGTGATAGTTTTTATTGTCCTTATTTAAAGAAAATCA
The DNA here is from genome assembly GCF_019279795.1 of Protopterus annectens. Taxonomy (NCBI): domain Eukaryota; kingdom Metazoa; phylum Chordata; order Ceratodontiformes; family Protopteridae; genus Protopterus; species Protopterus annectens. The sequence goes on along the minus strand of NC_056727.1, from coordinate 82,905,501 downwards.
TTAAGACCAGTGCAGGGGGTGACTGTAACACTACAAAAGTAATTTACAGGGCACAGTGCAATGAATGTGATGCATTCTATGTGGGCAAGACTGTAAATAAACTTAAGCATAGGATTTCATGTCTTCTGTCAGAAATCTGATCTGGATGTAAAAATAATGCACTAGCCAAACACCTTTCTCTTCATAAAACACACACAGGTTTTAAGTTCCAGATCCTGGATTGCATAGATATGGGTGATCTTGAAGGAGACATCCCGAATATTCTGGAGAACCATGAGCTCATGTGGCAATTAAAGCTGAACTCTTTTAGGAAGCCTGGACTAAACTACTACTGTTCAATTAAAAGTGTACTGGAACTTAGAAAATTGCCACATCCTTTACTTTACTAATTTTATTTTATTTTATTTTAGCAGTTGGTTATAAATACCATGTTAAATCAGTTTTAAGTGTATATTTTGTTTTCCATCATCATACACGTTTTCTTATTATTTTTTTCTTTTTCTTGTTCTCTTTTTTCCACTTTATTCAAAATGATGTGTAATAACAATACTAACTAATTATACAATAATATTTTTATAGATAGTTTTTAGGGTTCTTGTACACAGGGCTTACTGCAGCTCATCCCCTAAGTGGGTCAAGGCCTCACAAGTTGGAATCAACAAAGGAAAAGGCAATCACTCAGCTTATTTTTGCTTCACATAATGCATATCAGTTTCAAGTTTTCAGTAAAGCTTCGATAACGTCCGCATCTGATGAAGTTTATGATGAACGAAAACGTATTGTATTTGTGAAGCGTTAATGTGCTTGTGGAATGTCTGTTTTGGTTGAATAAACACCCTTCACTGTCACTTGGCTGGTGGTCTTTGTATACCTTGGCACCTTTTGCAGTTTTTCAGTATTTCTTGTACCTTGGTGGAATTTTTTTAGATTCTTGTACACAGATCTGAAGAAGTCTAGAAGGATGAAAGTGATCTTTGTTAACAATAGGTTATGAAAATAGAATATTGATTTTTACAATTGAATTTTTACATGCAAATTGCATATGTATATATTTATATATTTTTTTTGATTGCCAAATGGATTAAGGTTGATATATTTCCAGCCATGTAGTATATTGTCTTGGATAAAATCACAGACTTAATAATCTACTTAATAATCTGGTTAAATAAGAGGTACCACGTCATTATAAATTGTATTTAAAGTACATAAGGGTTATATTATTATGACAGCTACTAAGTAGTGCAGGACCAGCTTGACTGTCACACTAATGGCGGAAGGGATGTGAATTTAACATGTGTACCAATAACACTTTGTTTTATAGGTTCATAGGTTGGTACTGGGCTATCAGCCCTATGGCTTATACAAGCCTAGCCATAACAATTCCCTGGCTATTTCTTCCCAGAATATTTACTTTCCTGGTCCCCTCTCTAGCAGGGCGACTGATGTGATCCCCGGGGTGAATTTCCTATCTCCCATCCAATTGTCAAGGTTCCTTTTGAAGAGGGCCAAAGAGGTGTTCAGCTTGACATGTATGGGCAGTCTGTTCCAGAGTATGGGGAGTCTCTGGGTCAGGAACCTATCCCTCCAGCATGTTTTGCTCATTGTGATGACCAGGTTTAGATCCCTGGAGCATGTAGCTCTGAGGGATTGGGATTTCTTCAAGTGTAGCCTGTCTAACAGCACTGGGTTTGATATGGCCTTGTATGTTAAGCAGAGATCATCTCTGATTAGGTGATATGCGACAGACTATAGCTGGAGTTTTTTAGATGGTCAGCATAGGGCATCTGCTTTAGGCCTGTGATTCTTTTAGTGAGGTATTTCTGCGGCCTTTCCAGTTGTTGCAGATGTCTTGAGAGGTACATACCAAATGGGGCATTGTATTCTATAATGGATCTAATGAGGGATGAGCACAGTGGGACAATGACCTCCTTTTATCTGGATGAAAAGAGTTTAGTGGTGAGGTGTGCCACATAGAAGGATTTCCTGACTGTTGTGGCGATGTGGTTATCGAAGGTGAGACCACTGTTCACCTGGTTCCCTAAGTCTCTTATCACACTTTCAGTGTTTAGTGTACTACCACTTATGTGGTAATTCATGGGTACATCTTTTTTCCCAAAAGGGAAAACTATACATTTCTTGGCATTGAGGTTGAGCCCATGGCTCTGGCACCAAGCATCTGTTTCTGTAAGGCCCTTTTGTAGACTATCCACATCATTTGGGGATTCAATAATGGTTCCCAGTTTGCAGTCATCTGCAAACTTTGCTAGCCAGAGTCCCTTAGTGCTGGCCTGTACTTCAGAGAAGTAGATACCAAACAAGAGCGGCCTCAGGACTGAACCCTGAGGTACTCCGCTTGTCACTTGTCTGGAGATGGATTTTGAGTCAGCTACTTTTACAGTGTGGGTTCTGTCAGTAAGCCAGTTGGCAACCCATTGTGTGACATAGGGATTAATGCCCAGTTTAGTAAGTTTATCTATGATTACAGTGTGGAGGATGGCGTTGAAGGCCTTGGCAAGGTCCAGATAGGCTGTGTGGACCGCCTTACCCTCGTCCATGACTCTGGAGACTGATTCGAAGAAGTCAATCAGGTTGAGGAGACAAGATCGTCCCTTTACAAAACCAAACTGGGTGAGGTCCCAGCAAAAAAAAACACTCCCTTGCCTGATAAAAAGTATATATATATATATATATATTTAGAAAGCTTGTGAGGAAACTATTACTCTGTTATTTTTGTTTTACTTGGATCACTTATCTGTGTACTTAATAAAGGATTTTTGTCTGGATGTCCCTCTCACCAGGTTGAATAAGGAGAAAATTACAGTCAGCTGCCTGTCGGGTGCCAGGATCCACCACATAACGCATGCACTCAAGTCACTCCACAACAAGTACAAATATGACTCTGTCATTGTCCATGTTGGAGTGAATGACTTGAGATGTACCTCCCTGGACTACATGAAAAGAGACATGGTAGAGCTCTCGGATCATGTGGCCCAGGCAGGTATGACCCTAGCCCTGAGTAGCATCCTGCCTTCGCCCAGAATGATACCACAATATAAGGATAAAATGATTGACTTCAACAATTGGCTAAGCTTATGGTGTCATTCAACGGGGATCCAGTATCTGTCTGCCTGGGATGACATGATTGACAGACCACGATGCTTTGCCAGAGATGGTCTGCACCTGTCACCCCTGGGATTCAGGTTACTGGCTAAGGCTCTTGCCAGCCCTATAGTGCCTTTTTTAGGCAAACTTCAAAGGACAAAACCACCACCGTAACAGGTACAAGCACGCAAAATCTGAAGGTAATGCTACTCAATGCTAGAAGTCTAAACCTCAAAATGCACTCTCTCGAGGCACTCCTAAAAATGGAGAACATCGATATCTGTGCAGCAACTGAGACCTGGTTCAAGGCTCCAGAGAGCACGCCTGCAATACCAGGCTACAACTCTTACCACACTTTTTGGCCACCAAACCAGGACCGAAACACTAAAGGTGGTGGAGTGTCAATATTCACCAAGGATATTCACACCACCAGGCTAGTTGGCCAACACAATGTGTCTGAAATTCTTCAAGTGCAATTAACACTAGGTAAGACTGCAATCCAAATTGTAGCTTGCTACAGATCCCCCACCATACCCCAAGATTCTCACTACACCTTTCTAAACATACTGGAAAATATTAAGATAGAACCAAACACCCTAATACTGGGTGATTTTAACTACCCTGCCATTAACTGGGAAAACTACTCATGTCCCAACACCTTTGCGCAAAGGTTCTTGGAATTCCTAAATTCCAACGCCCTGGATCAACTAATCCATAGTCCCACCATGGGCTCCAATATCCTAGACCTGGTCATTACCAACATGGGAAATCAATGCTCCATACCTATGGTCACCCCCTCGTTAGTCAGGTCTGACCATAAGCTAATCACCCTTAACATCCACATCCCACCTCCACCCCCCAGTAAAGAAACCACCATAAAAAACTTCTCCAAAGCCAACTTCATGCTACTTAAGTCAGAAATGACAAACTTAATGACACCCATGCAGATGGGAACTGAAAGTTCAACTGCTGAATCCTACACTAAGGCACTGTACAAGCACATCCACTCATGCATGAATCGTGCCATCCCAAATAGAACCAAAATGCTCTCATCCAAAAAAAGGAAGCCAATCTGGTGGCCCCCTGCCATAAACAAACTTTACAACAAAAGGAAGAAACTTTTGCAGAAAAGAGGAAAATCCCAGGATGCAAAAAAACTCCCTTACTAGCCTCAGTAAGAAACTGAGATGCCTCATAAAATCCTACAAAGCTAGTTACAAAAATAAAATTGCCAAAGATTCCAAAGACAACCACAAAGCATTCTATAACTATGTCAAGAATCTAAACGGCAATGCTCAGATCTGCTCTGAGCTAAAACAGAATGGCATTAAATATACTGATCTGAAGGATATTGCCAATATCCTGGCAGATCGATTCAGTGCCAACTTCACCCCCCTCTCACCCCCTAAATGGCCCATCTCAATACCGGAAGATTGCCAAATTCCAATAATAATGGCCACACAGGTACAAAACGCACTCTCTAAAGCCAAGAATACAGCATCCATAGGACCAGATGACATCCCGGGCTGTGTACTACATGAACTACAATATGAACTGGCACCTCACCTAAGTGTCATGTTTAATCATAGCCTCACCTCAGGTTTCGTGCCCACTGAGTGGCGCAGAGCTACAGTTATCCTAATCCACAAGGGGGGATCCACCTTGGATCCCGGAAACTACCATTACATCAGTCTGACAAGCCTTATCTGCAAGGCCATGGAGCATATTATCATGGAACTTATAAACAAAGACATTGGCAAGCTTCAAACACTGGACCCCACCCAGTTTGTGTTTGTGAAGGGCCGATCTTGTCTCCTGAACCTGATTGACTTCTTTGAATCAGTCTCCAGAGCCATGGACAAGGGTAAGGTGGTCCACACAGCCTATCTAGACCTTGCCAAGGCCTTTGACACCATCCCCCACTCTGGAATCATAGATAAACTTACTAAGTTGGGCATTAATCCCTATGTCACCCAATGGGTTGCTAAATGGCTTACTGATAGAACCCACACTGTAAAAGTAGCTGACTCCAAATCCAGCTCCAGACAAGTGACAAGTGGAGTACCTCAGGGTTCAGTCCTGGGGGCCGCTCTTGTTTGGCATCTACTTCTCTGAAGTACAGGTCAACACTAAGGGACTCAGGCTAACAAAGTTTGCAGATGACTGCAAACTGGGAGCCATTATTGAATCCCCAAATGATGTGGATACTCTACAAAAGGGCCTTACAGAAACAGATGCTTGGTGCCAGAGCCATGGGCTCAAGCTCAATGCCAAGAAATGTATTGTTATCCGCTTTGGGAAAAAACATGTATCCATGAATTACCATATAGGTGGCAGTACACTAAACACAGAAAGTTTGATAAGAGACTTAGGGACACAGGTGGACAGTGGTCTCACCTTTGATAACCACATCACCACAACAGTCAGGAAATCCTTCTATGTGGCACACCTCATCACGAAGGGCTTTTCATCCAGAAAAAAGGAGGTCATTGTCCCACTGTACTCATCCCTCATTAGACCCATTATAGAATACAATGCCCCATTTGGTATGTACCTCTCAAGACATCTGCAACAACTGGAAAGGCCTCAGAAATACCTCACTAAAGGAATCACAGGCCTAAAGCAGATGCCCTACGCTGACTGCCTTAAAAAACTCCAGCTATACTCTGTTGCATATCATCTACTCAGAGGCGATCTCTGCTTAACATACAAGGCCATGTCAAACCCAGAGCTGTTGGACATGCTACACTTAAAGAAATCCCAATCCCTCAGAGCTACACGCTCCAGGGATCTAAACCTTGTCATCACAATAAACAAAACATGCTGGAGGGATAGGTTCCTGACCCAGAGACTCCCCAGACTCTGGAATAGATTGCCCATACATGTCAAGCAGAGTGCCTCTTTGGACCTCTTCAAGAGGAACCTTGACGATTGGATGGGAGAAAGGAAATTCACCCCAGGGATCACGTCAGTCGCCCTGCTAGACAGGGGTCCAGAGAAGTAAATAATGTGGGAAGAAATAGCCAGGGAATTGTTATGGCTAGGCTTGTATAGGCCCTATTGCTGATAGCCTAGTACCAACCTATGAACCTATGAACCTATGAAACAGACTGCCTGCCTTGTTTGGATTACTTTCGAATACTTAGTAATTCTGTGCAATATTTCAAATTATATATTTTTTATTATTTTTTTACTTAAGATGAGTTTAAGTTTGCTACTTCTACTACTATTGTCTGATCTGATTAATGTACAGTGATTAACTAGAGATATATGGGCTGAAAATCTTCCACAAAGAGAAGTTTCTTACACTGTTTTGTACAGCTATAAGTCCAAACATACTGCTACAGTGTACCTACAACTGGATTTACATCTGGTACAGCTATAAATCCAGATATACTGCTACAGTGTGCCTGCCACCAGATTTACATTTGGTACAGCTATAAATTCAAACATACTGCTACAGTGTGCCTGCCACTGGATTTACATTTGGTACAGCTATAAATTCAAACATACTGCTACAGTGTGCCTGCCACTGGATTTACATTTGGTACAGCTATAAATTCAAACATACTGCTACAGTGTGCCTGCCACTGGATTTACATTTGGTACAGCTATAAATTCAAACATACTGCTACAGTGTGCCTACCACTGGATTTACATCTGGTACAGCTATAAATCCAGACATATTGCTACAGTGTGCCTGCCACTGGATTTACATTTGGTACAGCTATAAAACACTCCTTACTATACAGAGTAGCTGGAAAAGCAGCTCTGGTGTTGTCACTGTAAATGTTGTTGTGTCTTTCGGTTTATCCCGGTTAGGGGTCACCACAGCGGAACTCCAGTCCGCTAATGTTTGGTAGTGGATTTTTACATGCTGAGTTACCAGCCCTGACGCACAACCTTCAACTAAGGCACCCCCATTCACGCATGTCTGTCACTGTAAATAATTTTCCAAATTATACTTTGTTGTTTAGTGGCTGAATTGACATTTGCAATATTTGCTGTGGAGTTTGTTTCAGAATCATGACTGTCATAGTGAATAGCACAGCTATTCCTTTGCACTATACCCATTTGTTCGAAAAAGTCTGCACAGCTATTCCTTTGCACTATGCCTGATTCTTTGAAAAAGTCTTGTAGTGATAAAAACCCTTTCTGAACTTGGGGATTATGGTCTTTTACTGAAACCTTTCGGACTACCCACATTATCTAACTTTCCCCTCAAGTTACATGACATAACCTTTCATAAGTCCTGTTAAGCTTTATAACCAGATAGGAGGGACAAGAATACACATTGCTGCTGGTAATATTTAATTGCTGACTCATAATGCCTGACCCACCGTTGTCCTTCTGTAACCAAAACCACAAACATTATCAGTCCTTCCAGAGAACAGTTATACTAACAGGCAGACTTATATGGTCTCAAGGGAATGCATTATGCAAGCTAGTGCAGGCAAGCAACTGTCCGATAGGAAGAGAAATAAGACAAAGTAACATACAGCAAACCACAGACAAGCTTAGAAAAAACAGGAACAGTGCCCTCTGATTTCATGATGGCACACAATGGGCTTGCTTATAAATATATTCAGTTTAAGTCATAAAATGCTTCTTTTAGATGGAGAGCATAGTCCACTAGGTACAAGCTTCTGTTTGTGGAGATGACCTGGCAGCACTGTCTGGTAAGTGACGTGCTCAGAATCACAAAGAAGCAAAAAGAGGATGAATGAATCAAACCAAAAGGGCTAGGGTTTGAAGCTTGCGATCGGTTCATAGCCTTAATCCTTAGCTATAAGCTGCCAAGGCCTGTTATTTTCATCTCTTGGACCTTCCCATGTTACTCAGGAGCCTAAATGTAGAAAACAACCCCACTGGTTATCGGTAGTCATAAGGCATATGGAAAGCTTGAATTTGTAAACATTCACCTTTTGTGTAACAGTTTCATGGTTCTCAGAGGTTAATACTAAACTGCAGGATAATCTACAGATCTTCATTAGTTCATATACTAATTATTCCCAGCATTGCTATATGTCTGACCAGTGTTGTGACATAGAGGGATAAAGCCCTGACTATGGCTCAAGCAACCTAGGTTTGAATAGCGATCAGGTGTCTGAAGCGCTTGCAGGGATGGATGGTTGTGATCATCTTGGGGGAGGACATTTGTTTTGGTGTTCTCTGTGAGAATGCATGGCTCATAGAGGGAAGCAGCCCTTGGATGTAACAGGCAAACACAGGGGAGGGAAGGATACCCAGGTGTAGGTCATAAATGAAAAGAAAATCTCCCAGTGGAAGCAGTCAATGGCATGACCTCCCCCCCAGTATGCCCTTAAGTTCCATGCTGGCCCAAGCCTTAGAATGGTGATAGTCTAGGGGCAGTAGGATAGGCTGGTAGACATGTGAAAGATGGGGGCATCGGGGTAGCGGGAAAGAATTAAGCCAAAGAGGAACAAAAAAATTGCTTTTTGTCTGTTCTCTGCATTTTTTTTTTGCTCCCAGCTGATCAGTCTGGCAGCACAGAGCAGTTAACGATCTACTTCCTGTAATCCAATGTATACAGTTTGATTCTTTCCATCTCCATTTGTGAAGCATTTGACTGAGAAAGTCACTTAACCAAAGAGTGTTTCTGGGAGAGATTTGTATCCAGCAAGCTTACTCAGTCAACTAATGAATAAAATAATAAAAAAATAAATAAAAATCTGCTGCTCAGCTGCTCTCCAAGAGTGTGTTATATGAAGAACAACTCATTAAGCAGTTCACTGACTCCAGACATTATTTCTAAAACATTTGGACATCGCTCCTCTGGTGAGATGATTTTGCAGCTGACTTTTAAAGTCCTGCAATGAAGTGAGGTTTGAGATTTCAATAGGTAAGTTCCTACAAGGTAACCATGCATGATAGTGATAGAGTTTTTTCACCTGTTACAGTCTTTGAACCTAGGGTAAGTGTAATGTTGTTTTCCTGAGTACTTCAAAATGTGTAGAACTGCTCTCTTATGGGTAGTTTTCTCCTGTGGGGATTGAGGCTCTATTTGTTACTGTGAGCCATTTCATATTTTGAATAGGGTCGCAGTAGAGAGTGTGTGACTCTACAATAAGGGCAAATCTGAAGATGTTATGTTCAGTTATCTGCATTTCATGTGGATTGGATCCTGAACGAAGTTCAATATTCCAGTTTGGGTAGCAGTACATTTTGGCTATTACTATTCTAGCTATTGGAAATACGGGATGAAAATTTTTTTTGAATAACAGAAGTTGGTAGAGTACCTTGTTTACTATCTTATCAGTGTGGTTTGTAAAATTAAGAGATGGGTCAAGAATAACAGAAGTTGGTAGAGTACCTTGTTTACTATCTTAGCAATGTGGTTTGTAAAATTAAGAGATGGGTCTAGAATAACAGAACTTGGTAAAGTACCTTGTTTACTATCATAGCATGGTTTGTAAAATGAAGAGATGGGTCTAGAATAACAGAAGTTGGTAGAATACATTGTTTACTATCTTATCAACGTGGTTTGTAAAATTAAGAGATGGGTCTAGAATAACAGAAGTTGGTAGAGTACATTGTTTACTATCTTATCAGCGTGGTTTGTAAAATTAAAAGATGGGTCTAGAATAACAAAAGTTGGTAGAGTACATTGTTTACTATCTTATCAGCATGGTTTGTAAAATTAAAAGATGGGTCTAGAATAACAGAAGTTGGTAGAGTACATTGGTTACTATTTTATCAGCGTGGTTTGTAAAATTAAGAGATGTGTTTAAAGTAAGTCTAAGGCATTTGCATTCTGATATGATTGACAAAGTGCTACCCTGCAAATTGTGGATAGAGAAAGGTGGAGACAGGGAAATATTTCTGAGGGGAATCTAATTACCTGTAGCTGAAATGAACGACTCTATGCAAGTTTAAGTGACCTGACCTCATTAAATGTAAAATGACACACATTAACTCCTTTACTAGTGACCATTTTTATGAAGGCTGTACTCTTCTGATAGTTTTTAGCAATTTATGTTCCTTACATTTAAGAGGTCTTGGAATTACATTTTACTGCTAAATGTCCTTTTCATTGGAGGCAGCAGTTCACTGGCTGATTTATAAATTAATTCATCACTAAAACAGGTACAGGTAATTAGGGTCCCAATGTAATCTGTTCTAGAGGAAATACCCAAAAGAATGCCTAATATGCATGTGTTGCAGTGTTTCTGATGTTTAGTAGCTTTGAAGAAGAGTGACTCAAAGTCAGTCTGCACTACATTTAAGGAGATGTCAATATGAGAGCAGATACATGATGCAGCATATTATATGAAAGGGGTTGGGTACTGGAAGTTACAGTTCTTGCTAAATATTTCTGCACACTTTAATAAAACTTTCTACAATTTTCTAGTGGCCCTGGCCATGAGGTATGGCCTATGAGGATGTGCCAGTCCCAGGCCCTGGGACAGCCCTACCTCATCAAATCACTTTTACAAGCCCAGAAGTCTTCATGAGTCCTAACTTCCACCATGACATGAGAGATTCACCCTGTGTAGCATGAACCCTGCCCAAGAATGGGCATGCCCATCACTCCTATCAAGCAGAACCAATCACCTGAGCTGCTAAACAAACTAAGGTCACCTGGGTTGTAATCAAGACTTGATCCCACTATTCTACATCTGACTGTCTCTGTCTTGTGCATTTTTGACTATTCTTACTGTTACTGATACCAGAGCTTCACCAGTAATGTGCTGAAATGCCAGCTACCTTCTGTAAAAGAAAGCATCATCTTACATTTCCCTTGAGGTGTCTATCCAGAATTATGGTATAACCATCTCTCATTTGGATACATGCTTCAGTAGGTTTCTTTGTGAGTGTCACAAAAGGAAATATTGCCAGCCCAGCTATCTGGAATTTTGTAAACAATTATATGTCATTTGGGAATATTAATATGATTTATATATGTGTGACAGAAAGAGATACTGCTAGTCCAGCTATCTGGAATTTTGTAAATGGCTTTGGATCATTTGTGAATAGCAGCATGATTCATATGCCTGTGTTACAAATGTATTAGAACTATATGTCAAATTGTATATAGACGTGTGCTGAAGAGATATTTTTTTATATACTCCAATGGTTGTTTTTGAGCCTGGGAACTGACATTAGACCCTGAGTTTCAAGATGGAAACTTCAGATAGTGTTATGAATTTTTTGGATGTAACAATTTTTAAGGAATCTAATATTTTGGAATCCAAGGTGTTTAGAAAAGATGTTGATGCCCTTAGGTATGTTAATAAAAACAGCATGCATGCCCCTCATATTTTCAAAGGAACGTTGAAAGCACAGTTTATTAGGCTGAGTAGATTAAATACAAAGGATGAAGTGTTTCAAGAGCAGGTAAATGCTATGGCAATGGAGTTTGAGAAGAGTGGTTATTCGAAGGAATTTATAAATAAAGTAATTAAAGATGTAATTATTGAAAGAGAGTCCAGGTATAAACCTATATTACGAGGCTGTAGTGAAAATAGTGCTACTAGACAGGTGATGTTGGGTAATAATATTGCTGTTAGGTACTTGACAACTTATAACCTAAATTCTCATAGTGTTTGTAGCATAATTGAGAAGAATTGGGCAATTTTATAGGTCTATAGTAGGTGATAAACCTAGGTTCGCCTATAGGAGCTCTGAAGCTTTGAAGCAGAAATTGTGCTACAAGGATTTTCAGAATAAAAATGGAGATGATAGAAGGGTGGCTAAAACAGTGAAATGCTATAATTGTACTTGTTGCAATGACATTTATACAGGTGATGCTACATTTACACATACTATAACTAATGAGACATTTACCATGAGAACAATTACTGCTTGTAATGAGGATAGAGTAGTATATTTGGCTACTTGTGTGTGTTGCACCTCATTCTATGTAGGCAAAACTATAAGAAAATTGAGGGAGAGAATGGTGGAACACAGGTCTGAAATCAGGAGGAAGTTGCCCACCAATGCCTTATGTAAGCATAACTGACATTAGATGACAAGAAGTGATGTCATGCTGCAGGTATCTCAGCAGCAATATCTGAGATATTAATTTAAGGACTGTCTGAGAGAGAGAGACTCTGCATTTTGTATTTTGTCTTTGACCTGGCAGCATCAGCTGGGAAAACCCATTCATCACATCTGTCTTGCTTGCTCTGTAAGTATGTTAACTAGGGTGCAGTGATTTCTTTTAGATTCAGTAAGGAATATAGTAAAGATTAGTTTAGATGTGTTCTGTATTTATTTGAGACTGTCTTGCAATGTTGTTTTAAATATTTGCTGTGATTTTGAACTCTGATGTTACTGTGATGAGTTACTGAGTATTTTATTGTTCTTTTATTATTTATTATTAGATGTATTTAAACCTGTCTTTGTGGCTGATATTTGTGAGGCATATTTAAGCTCTTAGAGTACTTGCATATCTATTTGGTGACACTGTGTTGGCCACTCCTAATAGCCTTGCTCTTGGTCAAACTACCATTTGGAATCATGGTAACATTACACAGTAGGATTGGCTACCCTTTGGTAAGGGGCTTAAAGTAGCTGATACGTAGTGGCTGGTGGCAATGAAAACTACCTTATAGTCTGGGCAGAAGGGGACATAGCTAGTAAACCAGTGCTAGCCTTTCCCAGGTGTGTCTGTGTGTTTGTGTATAAATCAAATCTCAAAGAGTGGGTGTGTCAGTTACTTGGGCAGGGACACGAAGCACGGGCTGGACAGCGAGAGTGCGGGAGGTCTTGGTTTGGCCACTCAGCTGAGATCTCAACCCTATAACTGTGCCAGTGGGGAGTCTTACTGGAGATCTCGAGAAAGAGGGAGAAACCAGCCCCAGACTGACTGTGATCTCTGTATGCTCTTAAGGGAAATTGCACTTTTCTGTGCCTGTACTTGTCATCCTCCCAGTATGTATGTTCCCCACTGTTGCCAGTGTTGAGGATTGAGGGTCCTTGATTAGTTGGCCAGTGCTGGGGCATCATAGTGAGATATCTTTACAACACAACAATGGCCTTCAGTGTTTAACTTTTATATCTGTGAAATAATGATTCTGTGTTTATACTAAGAAGAAAAGCAGTAAAATGATAATCTTTATTTATTTATATGCACTCGACTCCCTAGCATGCTATGTAAAATTATATAATAGCGAAGTGAAGGAAGGCTTCTGGGGGGGGGGGCCTTAAAAACACTTGTATGGTAGTTTCAGTAATGACAGCCATTGATCTAGATATATATAGTCTCAACTGTTGTGTCAGTGTAGTTTGTTTTCATTTATATAAATGTATGATTACCTATGTAGTGAGTGAGGGTTTAATGAAGATGTTTCTTGTTTAAAAAAAGGCAGGAACTGAATAATTTATGTAATATTGATTTGGTTATATGATATATAGCAATATATGTGAAGTATAATGTTTGTTAATATAGTTTGATTACTTTTATATGAATGTAAGTAAATTTGCCTATGAAACAAGTGATAATTCAATAAAGGTGTTTGAAAAAAAATAGTAAATGCATTGGTGAGTGTGTGTGTGTGTGTGTGTGTGTGTGTGTGTGTGTGTGTGTGTGTGTGTGTGTGTGTGTGTGTGTGCGCGGGTGTCTCTCCCTTTCTTTTGTCTTGATATCTCACTCTCTCTCTCTCTCTATATATATATATATATATTTATTTATTTCCTTATTTGACATTTGTTAACTGGGTTGGTTCAGCTGAAATAATATCCATTTTCAGTGGAGACCCATGGAGAAAACCTCCAGCTGTACTATACAATGTGATAGTAAACAAATGAGAGAAAGCAATAACACGAATATTACTGGTTACAAATTTGAGGAAAACAGGATGAAAAATATTGTGAGCATGCGTATGTTATATACAACAAGTCAACAAATGAGATATAACATTTATACAAGTTTAAATTACAGAAAAAAAATGTGGTAGGCTGTTTGAGCCTTAACATCGTGAAGGAGTTTGCAGGTATTAGTAGTAGAGCAAGAGATTAGGAGCAGAAAGGAGAGGAAAAGGTTTATCTGAGGGCTGGTCAAGGGCAAATCCATGAGTTAGATAGAAAAACATATATAACATATAACAAATATATCTATCTATATATATATCTATCTATCTATATATATATATATATATATATATATATATATATATATATATATAGTGTTTATATATATATATATATATATATATATATATATATATATATATATATATATATATATATATACAAATATATAAATATTTATATATATAGGGTCTATATTAGATCAGTGAACGCTTAAAAAAGTGAACGCTGACTAACTGACCTTATGTAAGCGAAAGCTTACAATCTCAAACTGTCAGATCAGCGATTTTTTTCCTAGGGAAAAAAAATCTTTGCTCTAAAACACATAAACACAACACAAGCACACCAAACAAACAGAAATCCACACACATATACCTAAAATCTGACACCTAACCCTACACTAAACTATGCACACACCACTAACTATCCACTTACCTTAACCCAAACCCTAACCCTAAGGTCTGTCACCATTGCACACTCACCTCACCTGCTCCCTAACCCTAACTCACTTAAATCCGCCTTAACCCTCATGTCCACACAATCACACACATACCTAACCCGAGCCCTACCCCTAACTCACCTAACCTACCCTAACACTCACATCCACACAATCACACACTTACCTGAATCTAACCCATAACTTTCCACCACAGCACTGAAAATACTGAAGCAAGAGAAACGGACAACCGAATTCTTTCCCTAGGAAAAAGTTCGAGTTTCTGTTGCTTCGATATTTCTAACTTTCGCTAAATTAAGGTCGATCAATCAGTGTTAGCTTGTTTAAGCATTCGCTGATATAATATAGACCCATATATATATATATATATTTATATATATATATATATATATATATATATATATATATATATATATATATATATATATAGTGTTGCTTGCAGAGTCAGATTTTGACAAAATAAATCATTTTATTAAAGTAGAATTTAACGGTTTTGTAAGGCAAACAGAAGAAAAAATACATTTGCTTCACCCTTTGGATAGCAAACAGAAAGGAATAAGCTTCAACTCAGCTTTTACATGCCAAATAGAAGAAAAAACAGTCTCTGATTGAATTCAACTCTGGCTATGAGAACTCACTCATTTCCTAGTTTGGCACATAATGGGGACAGGGCTGAAACAATGGGACAAAGCATCATATTTCCACTTTCAGCAGTGGTGGCAAACAGGCTTACCTGTATGACGTATGGTGAAGCACCATCGTCATCAAAATAGTGAGAGTTTTGTTTACCCTGGGTCAAAGGTGTTAAAGGGGTTAAATATTCATGTGAATGTACCAAGACTCCAGGGAGATACAGAATGTCACATTGGAAAGGTAGCTTAGGGGAGTCATGCTGCCGTGGAGAGAATCAGGCACTCCAATAGTGTGAGATTCTGAAAAAAAAAACATTTCTTCTGTCTCACTTCATTGACATTTCTTTGGTATTTGGTGAGGCTTATTTTCCTTGTTATTGCATTGGGTTTTAGATTTCTGATTTCTTATGACGTCTTGACCTTGATTTCCAGTTGTGACGCCCACATCTCCATTCTTGTTATGGCCTGCCTAGATGTACTGGAACTAGCTGTTTATCAGTTATATGCAACTTCTATAATTACTTGCTTTTTTCACTTTATTAACAAAGAAGCATATTTTTCTGGCACTGAAGAAACTACTGTTGAATTCCAGTATTCCTAATAACTTCCACACCACCGCTTGAACCTTCTATTTCTTGATAAGCTTGCAAAAAAGGTACTCTGTGTACAACTTGTATCTTATCTTACGGTTATGAGCTCACAGATCCCAGTCAGAACAGTTTTGCTCTTACCATAATAGACAGACTTTATGCGGGTTGGGAATGATCTTAGCTGTTCTACTGGATGGCTCTACAACATTTGGCATAGATGACCATGATATACCAACTGACCCTTTGCATTCCTACTCTAGTCTTTCCTGTACAGTCCTTAACTAGTTTGCCTGCTATGTCTCAAGACATACCCTGAGAGTGGTTTCAGGTTTGAATTCTTCCTTTTGTTACCTTTTGGACTGTAGGTATGCCACAGGGTTTGATCTTGGGTCCATTTTTTTTTCAGCATTTATGTTTCCCTAGGGGATATTAATGGGATGCAGTGGGGGTACTATAACATTGCTATGTGCTGATGATACCCAGCTATAACTCTCCTTCCTTCAGGACCATATAGTGAGAGTATATTCCTTTACAGATGATTTGGAGGCCATTTAGTTATAGCTGTCTACTAACTCGTTGATGCTTAACACATCCAAGTCCGAGACTATAAATATACACGCCACTGTGGGAGATCCTTTAGCTTTGAAGCCATTTGTTATGGTGGCAATAGACTAGAGATTTTGTCAGAATTGTGGATTTTTGGTGTTTTCCTTAAAAATCTGCTATAATTAGAGGAACAAGCTCCTTTCCTTTGAGCTATTACATCGATGCAGGAAGGTTCGTCTTTGGCCTGCATCAAGAATGCACTTGAGTCATATTTATTTGTCTATTTTAATAAATGGAGTTCAGAGCTGCTGCATATTTTAGCCTAATTATTTTCATGACTGAACTGCCTTGTGTTCATTGCCTTTTAATATGTATTCTTAGCAGAGTCATGTTTAGTACTTTCATTGCATTGTGATCTAGCACACTTACCCTTTGAAAACACGAATAAACAAAAATCAAAAGGCAAAAGCAAGACTAGAGAGGTGAAAAGCAGTAATAATGAAATGGAAAGGAAGGATTTCTTTAGTTACATAGACAAAAAAAGAAAGGTGAAATCAGAGCTTCAGCAATTGCAGAAGTAGGGTAAGAAGTCCGATGAGGATGTTGTAAAGGCAGTGAGCCTTAATACAAGCTGGGCAGAGTTACCTTGAAGAGTACTGAATGTGAAAAGTACCTTGGATGGTAGTGACTACAGAAATGAACGTCCAGACACAAGCTGAGATATCTGTAGCCAAAATGATAAGATACTAACATGTATCTTTGGGAGAACATATTCAAAAGGTAGAATATGTTACAGATATTTTTTAAGGCCACAGCTGACATAATATAGTATGCAAAAGCTCTCTTGTAATGCCACAGCTGAAGTAAAAGAGAATGTTACAGATATTTTCCAAGACCACGGCTGCAGGAATAGAGTATGTAACAGACCTTTTGTAAGGCCACATCTGAAGTAATACATCACGTTACAGATATTTTGTTAGACCACGGCTGACATAGTAGAATATCTTACAGATCTCTTGTAAGACCACGGCTGAAGTAATAGAATATCTTACAGATCTCTTGTAAGGCCACAGCTGAAGTAATAGAGCATGTTACACATCTCTGGATGGGAGGAGAGAATATAGGGGGCATGATATGCATAGGTAATCTAATAAAGGAAGAGTTAAGGGGAAAAAAAAAAATATATATATATATATAAAAAAATGAAAGATGAGAGGAAGAGGAGCCTAATGCATTCAGACTGAAGGCACAACATCCTGTCTACACATAAAAAATGTTTTTTTTTGATAGATTAACAGGTTACTGGACAGACCCATAGATGGAATAAATGATGGACAGATTACAGCTGAAGTATTCATTACTATAACGTGTGCATTTGATACAATCATCCAGAATATACTATTCAATAAACCTGAAAAACTTAACTTTGGAGGTAACACCATTACTTGGGTTAAAAATTACTTCTCCAATAGGATCTTCTTCCAAGTTTATTTCAACAATCAATACTCTGATAATGAAACCACAAACAATGGGGTGCCACAAGGTCTGTACTTGGACCACTACTCTTCACTTCTTAACAATATCAGTGACAGTCTATGAGGCCATATTCTTCCACTTTATGCAGATGACATATTGCTAATCAAATCCAACAGGCCACTGTCATGGCTGCAGTCAAACATATGAGAATCCTGCTATAATATTTGCTTATGGTGTCATAATATGTTTTTTATCACTCCTAAAAAATAATACAATGTTATATGCCCCCCCTCAAAATACAGCTACAAGCAATTGATGTGTAGGATGTACAGTATAACGTCATCACCATGTCTCAGTCTGCAAAGATCTTGGGCTTACATTAGACCCACCTCTTGCATTTACAACTTACACTGATAATATTGCAAGAAAAGTACTTTCCCAGCTCACGTTATGTTACAAATTTTCTCACGTTCTGTTCCTAACTGCAATGACGGCAGTAGCCAAACACATACTTCTCCCTAAGCTGGAATGTGAGTGCCTTTTCTTGCACTCATCACATGACACTCACAGGTAACAAGTAGCAGAAAATAAACTATTTTGGTTTGCACCCCTTGCTGACTAGCATACACACCACTGTGACCTGATTCATATCTTTAAATGGCTACAGGTACAGCCTCATTTCTTCTCCACTGTCTACTGCTTAAAATGATGAATTCTGAATACTGTCCCCCCTTTGAGAACAAAACTGCCTTAATAGAACAATCATAGACTCTGTGGAGTAGCCAAGGAAATACGATTTTGGATGACTTAATTTTTCAATGTATCTAATGTCATTTAAAAATAGCGACTGGTAAAAAAAAGCCTTCTTTCAAACAGGACCAGCCGCCTGAGATCACTTATGAACAGAAATCATATTCTTCACCTCCCTCACTGGAAGAATTTAAGGAAACATTACATACTCATTATGTCAACAAGAAACAGGGAAATGCTTTAGAGACAATGGCTAAAATTATCTACAAGGTATTACATACAATGATATAACTATCAATGTGTTTTGTAAACAGCTGGCATATATGAATTGTACGTAGTATACAGTATACAGTGTATAGGAAGATGCCATCTACTACTTCCTAATAGCTACTCGTTAATAAGATGTACAAAATGAAGGCAACCAAAAGCTTATTCTTTACAATATGTATTATATTGTCTACCATGTATATATAAAAATATTTGATATTCACTTAAATGCAGTTGTGCTTGTTATGAATTTATCTCACCTTTCATTGACACTTAAGATTTATTATTCTAACTCCTATTTCACTACTTTGCAATTACTTGTACCAATTATTTACTCTGTTGACATTCTTTGAGCTAGAGTCTCAGCTGAAAAGGGTCAGTAGACCAGTCCACATACCTGGTTAACAGATACCAAACAAAGAACTAAACAAGTAAACATGCATGGGGTAAGTGGTAGGTTAGGATGAAAGCATAAGTGGACAGGTATGTGGTACTAGGTGCACAAAAAAGGGCAGACCAGGCATAGATGGTGTCATTGTTATATAATGCAAAGTAACAGAAGGATTATGTGTTTCTGTATTCCAATATAATCTTTTATTTGCTTGCTTAATAATTACACTGCTAGTGCTAGGGTCTTGCATTTAACAGGAACAGTTTTTATTTTAACATTTTTAAGGGGTATTTATTATTTTACTATTATAAAGATCAGACCCTGAACATATAAGATTTTCTCAGTTATTGAACAGAACCAAATTTGTATTTGATATGAGAGCAATTTTTGCTTTCATTTTAACATGGTTGCCAGGTTAAAGAAATGGAGGAGGTGGAAGTAAAGGGTGTAGACGCAGGCTATTAGTTGTTCCAAGCAGCACAACAGAAAAATTAAGCTACATCACTTAAGTAGTGAATTTAATCTATGTACATGGCTTTTTAAACTTGTATGGCTTTATGAAGACTGTATTGGATCAAGCCAGTTGAAATATGCTGATAATACTTATTTTACATTACGGTTTTTGGTCTATACTCTGGTGGGAGGAGCGGGTAGCATCTGCCCTTCTGAGCTTGGAATTGCTTGGTGAAGGCTTATTGTGCCTGTTGTTCTAAGTGCCTTTGTTCTGGTTTAAGCACTTGGGTTCCAAACCAGTTATTTTACATTAGGAGGGTTGAGGTCTAGACTCTTGTGACAGGAGAGTGTGGCCTACACCCTTCTAAGCCGGGGATTGCTGGTGAAGGCTATTGTGCATATTATTCTAAGTGTCTTTATTCTGGTTTAACCAGTTGGGTTCCAAACCAGTTACTTTACATTTGGAAGATTTGTGGTCTAAACTCTTGTGGCAGGAGAGGCTAGCCTTCACCCTTCTAAACTGGAAATTGCTGGTTGAAGGCCTCTTGTGTCTGTTATTCTGAAGTGTCTTAGTTCTGACTTAAGCACTTGAGCTCCAAAGCCAGTTGTTTTACATTAGGAAAGTTTGTGGCCTAGACTCTTGTGGTGGGAGAGTGTGGCTTATATATTTCTAATCTGGGAATTGCTTGTGAAATGTTGCTTTATTTAAACTGTTTTTGTTGTTGTGACTGTGATTTTATACACTTTGAATTTCTAGTACTTCTGCATTTTATAGCACAGGCCAGATTCAGACTTGCTGAATTAAGACCGTTTGATATCACTTGAGCATTAAAACCAGCTCTTCACTGAGATACTGAAAGATCTGAGGCATCCGTTGCTTTCAACTAACTATAAGTGCCTGTTTTTGTGCTTATATTGCACTTTTAATTTGTATTTGCATTCTACTGTCTGTTTGAATTGTCTGAACTGTTTTTTTTTTTTTTGCCATACTTTACTGTACACTGCATTAGTTCAGTTGTAGCATAGCCCAGTTCCAGGTTTCCTGCTCTGGGTCTGTTTTGTAACTTCTGAGCATCAAATTCAAGCCATCTTTGTTGGTGAAGGTTCTTTTGCACCCTTGTGGGAGGAGAGTGCTGTCTGGGTCCCATCTAATCAAGGGTGATTGGACTAGAGTTCAGAGAGAGCATCCTTATTGACTAGTTTGAGTTAAAAGGGTTATTTCTTGTTTTATTTAAGCCTTGCATTAGTGCTTGTTTGTGTGTAGTGCACCACTTTGCACTGCCATGTAACGGTGATTACTGTTGGTGGTTATAGACACAAACATTTTGCTTGTTAAATTTTCCCTTATCACTTTGCTTGTGGTCCTCCAGAGGTTTTGTGAGGCCCTGCTCCGCTATCAGATGGAACACTAAGCCTAGTCTCAGAGGTCCCAACACACCTCTCACCCACTAACCATTCCAAAGTGTGACATCTTTTCCTGACCATATAAATTTACCTAACACTATGGATGGACAATTTTCTATAGTTTCTCCAGCCAGCTTGGTTGACATGGGCATCCTGAGACAATGTAGCAACTGCCTCATGTTCATCAACAACCCTCAACTCCTAGTCCACACAAACTCAACATGTGAAAGATGCAACTATATTAAGAACTTTGAATCCATGCTGTCTCACACACCAGTCAGTATATATATGACAATGAGCAGGTTGTCAACATACACACCTCACCTCCTACTCCACCCAAACCCACATCACACATACCTACATGTGCGGAGGTCCTTACCAGAAACAAACCTAAACACCAGAGACCTCCCAAACACAAACATAACCACGCTACACATAATACTTCCTTTGCAGAACACAATACACATAATAGCTCACATACCAGTGTCTCACCTGTCAAGCTCTTAAGGCAAAACACAAAACCAAACATATTAGTCATAGGTAATTCCATCACGAGACACACAGATGTCCCTCTCACCAGGCTGGCTAAGGAAAAGGTCAAGGTCAGCCATCTGTTAGGTGCCAGGATCTGACATACCACACATGCACTCAAGTCTGTCAACAACAGGTACTGTTATGATCCCATCATAATCCATGTTGCTGTGAACCACTTGAGATGTACCTCTCTGAACTATATGAAGAGAGACATGACTGAGCTCTCGGACTATGTGTCTCAGGCAAGTATGTCCCTAGCCTTAAGCAGCATTTTACCTTCACCTAGGATGATGCCTCAATACAAACAGAAAATGATTGACTTCAATAATTGGCTTAGTTTCTGGTGTCATTCTAAGGGGATCCAGTATCTGTCAATCTGGGATGACATGATCGACAGACCTCGATGCTTTGCCAGAGATGATCTTCATCTGTCACCTCTGGGATTTTGACAACTGGCTAAGGCTCTTGCCACCCCCATTGTGCCTTTTTAGTCAGTGTCTCAAGGACAAAATTCCTGATGTAAAAATTCCATCTAAAAACAACCTCAAGTTTATGGTGCTAAATGATGTAAAAACACAAATGAAGGCAGGAAGGCAGGAAGGCAGGAGTAGGTCCACCACAGTTTATTAAATCAAATAAACATAAGTGCTTTGTCAAGTTCATTACAAGACTTCATCAGATAAAGAATGAGCTCAAAAAAGCCAAATTTAAAAAACACCCTACATGTCACATGATCCACCCCCCCCCCCAGGAATTTAACTAATTAGAGTCAACATTATTAGGAAAAAGCACACATTATTAATCCTTCAACATCTTAAAACGCATAAGTACAAGGCTGTTAAAAACTATAAAAAAGACTACAAATCCAGATTAGCATCCTCAGCTAAGGACAACCATAAGGCATTCTTTAGTTACATCCGTAACCTAAAAGGAAAAGCCCACATTTGTGCCACACGTACCCTGTGACATCCCTGCAACCTGTCTCCTACCTTGTATCTATAAACAGCAGGTTGTAAACATCCTGTCTAAGGCCAAAAACACATCATCTATGGGACCTGATAACATCTCAGGCTGCTTCCTACATGGGCTCTAACAAGAATTAGCAACACTACTGGGTACTCATTTCAATCATAATCTAAGCACCGGCTTCATCCCAGCTGAATGGAAAATGACCACCGTTATTCCCTTGCACAAAGGTGGTGCTTCCACTGACCCCTGGGAACTATAGACCTATTAGCCTAACTAGCCTTATCTGCAAAGCCATGGAGCAAATCATCATGGACCTTTAAACAAAGATATAGGTAATCTCCAAACACTTGACCCTACTAGTTTGGATTTGTCAATGGGAGATCATGCCTGTTAAACCTGGTGGACTTCTTCAAGACAGTTTCCAAGGCCATGGACAAGGGGAAATATGTGCATACAGCCTACCTGGACTTAGCCAAGGCTTTTGACACTATTCCCTACTCAGGGATCATTGTCAAACTCACCCAGCTAGGTATCAACCCTTATAGCATTAGATGGATTGCTAACTAGCTCACTGATAGAACACATAGTCAAAATAGGGGAATCCACCTCCAGCAGCAGACCTGTAACCAGTGGTGATCCACAGGGATCAGTCCTGGGACCTCTACTGTTTGGACTTTATTTCTCCGAAGTGCAAGAAAAAAATAAAGGTCTGTGGCTGACAAAATATTCCTGCTAACTATCACATCAGTAGCAACACCCTGAGTATGCACTCAGTGGTGAGAGACCTGAGCACACAGGTTGACAGCAACCTTACCTTTGATGACCATGTCTCCACAGTGATAAGAAGGGCATTCTATAGTTCTCATCTCATAAGTAAGGGCATTACATCCAGAAAAAAAGAAGTTATAACCTCTCTGTACTCTTCCCTCATCACGCCAGTAATTGAGTACAATGCCCCTTTTGGTATGTACCTTTCCAAGCACCAGCAGCAATTGAGAAACCACAAAGGTTCCTTAAAAATTCAAGGTCTTCAGCATTTGTTCTATGTGGATCATCTGAAATCACTGTCACTTTATTCTGTTTCATATAGACTACTCCGAGGCAATCTCTGCCTTGCATATAAGGCAATCTCTGACCCTCCTTTACTGGAAATACTGCATATCCGCAAGTCAAATGGTACACGGGTTACTCTCTCTAAAGACCTTAACCTGGTATGTGACATTACTAGAACCTGCTGGAGGGACAGATTTGTCTCCCAGAGGTTACCACAACTTTGAAACAGACTCCCACTTCATGTTAAACTGAGCACCTCATTGACCCTCTTCAAACGTAGTCTGGACGATTGGATGGGTAACCATAAATTCAACCCAGGGATTCCACCTGTGTCCCTGTTGGACAGGGGCAATAAGTGATGATTGTGGAAATAAAGGTAGAATTGGCTAGGCTCGTAAGGGCCCTAGGGTCATTAGCCTAGTAACTTCCTATGATCCTAACTGGCCAACTATTTCATGCTATTTCTTGCACATCTGTTGTAGAGATAGCAGCTTTCTTTTTTCCTACATAGTTAACCTTAGTTTAACAGTTTTATACTGTAGTGACAGCTATCAGGAGAAAACTAGGTAAGCAGCATTTGTGTTTTGTATCAATAGGTTATAAACCTTTGTCCAAAATGAAGGATGTCACTCTTGTAAATGAGATGCTGATTTTCTAAGGCTTCTACAGTTTTTTGCAGTGTGGTATCAGCACAGATATTTATATTAATGAATGTGTTAATGTGATGTGGTGTTACAACTGTAAAACAAGTTCAGTATAGAAGCAGGGAACAGGCAGAGCAGATTCAAATGTATACTGTTTCATCAAACAAAGTGAAAGGAAAAATGGGCAGTAATACAGACCATTGTCCGTGCTCACAACAGGTAGCATTAGATGTACTACAGCTGTGGTCTGCCCATGTCATTTATCGGTCTAATTGAGGAATCATGTAAGTTTATAAGAGGACTGTGCACACGTGCTATTTCTAGGAACTCTGTATATATCAACGGCTGTTAGTGGTTTTGGGTGGTTGCATGAAATTAAAAATGTACACTTTTCACCGAAACACATTTCCTAACAGCTACAGGTCTTTACGGTTTGCACCTTTATTATTTTAAATAATAGTTAGGGTTGGGAGGGGAGTTAATGAAATGATTGTTAGGAAACAGAAGGAAATACACAAATATGCTAAATGAACTTTGATAAGAAATTAAGCAGCACTAGAAGCAGCTACAAAGATGTGCTAAGTAGCTAGAAGAACATATAATTGTCCTATATATTCAGAGCTTTAGGAGATATATTTAATTAAATAGTGATAGTTATCAGCTGAGAGTTCTCTAAATAAAGGAAATGACTACTCTTTGTAAGAGTGACAGTACAACTGGTAGGGCATTACTGGGCTTCCCCATTTCAGGTGAATACTTTGATTGATATACTCACTGAAGTGTTATAAACAGCATTATATACATAGAGATATGATGCTGTGCTACAGTGGGGTGACACATTTGGCAGCAATTAATACAGCCTTGCCCATAGTCTACATGTGCATATTATCATTCTTCAGGTTTTTGGCATATTGTTTTAAATATGTTTATTTAATTCAGAGATAGGTGTGGTGACGGGGTCGTGGCCGAAAAGGAT
The DNA here is from genome assembly GCF_019279795.1 of Protopterus annectens. Taxonomy (NCBI): domain Eukaryota; kingdom Metazoa; phylum Chordata; order Ceratodontiformes; family Protopteridae; genus Protopterus; species Protopterus annectens. The sequence continues at coordinate 82,880,202 of NC_056727.1, read as the reverse complement.
CTTATGACCATCCCACCTATCTGGTTATCAAATATCAATAAGTACATAAATAAATGCAAATAAATTCTACACACACTATAAACCAAAATATATTTAGCAGAATTTAAACAAGGAGTAGAAAGCTTGTTATAGGTTTTCCACTGATTACCTGGTTTGATGGAACTATGTGGCGCAGATGACATAGAAAGCTGAATGAATCCCATATATTTTGCAGTAATACATAGTTAAGAATGGTTTACTTTGAAAATTACGAGTACAGGTTAGACAAAAATGTCAATGTCGAACCACAGTTGGTCGAGTCCTCTTTTTGCCGACCTGTGTTATTATCAGTGTGCAGTTTAGCGAATGCCACTGTGCATTCACACATATGTCAATGGAGTTATGACTACAGATTGCGGTACAGTGGGGATCGGGAAATTACCCTTTTTCCCACTGTAGTGTGATCTCGGAGTTGGAATATATTATTTTCAGGGGGTGTGGGGGGTGCAACCCCCCCCTGCAAAAACATTACGTGATATGCAGTAATGATGTGCAACACAGAATGAAGTGTGAATTTGAATGTTTCACTATATGCACTTCGACATTCTGTCCTAATTAATATGCTGCATGTTGCACATCTGAATCAAAGATGTGAATGGATTTTGTTGTGTACTTTGATATTGTCATAGTAAACCATTAAGAATACTATTAATTGGTCAGAATATGAGCATCCAACCACCTATACACTGCAGAGATAGAAATGTTCTTTAATAATGGAAATATTGAAGGCCTGAAGCCTGTGGTAACCACTTCACATTGTACAATACTATCTTTCAGCAGGGTGTATGTTCTGTTGGGGGGGGGGTGTATGCTCCATGAGGGGGTTGAATGCTCCGTTAGGGCTTCACACTTTTACTTTGTGCATTTATTTTGTTAAATGAACTTTTGGCAAACGTTTTCCATTTTAGTAAGCAATTTAATATTTTCATTGTATCTGTCTGAAGGGTTTAGAGACATCCTCTATCTGGAGACCCACTCCTCTAGTAAGATGGTATCTCAGGTCCTGGAGAAACAAATGTGTGATTTCAGAAACAGAATCATGTATCTGCTAGTATGCAGAAAGTGTGCTTGTGTGAAAAGAAAGGCACGCAGGTCAGCAGCTCAGTAGATCGTCCATTTCACTAGTGCATAAGGTACGGAATAGTGTTTGAGGTGGTGGCAGGTAGGATGTAGAGCAGGGGGCAACTGTATGCATACAGGTAGTAATGACACTTGTGGTCCTAAGGAAAGGAGGGCATCATATTGTAAGGGGTGTATAAAATACAAGCTTATGTTATGAGTGATGCATCAGGAATATAGGAAGGGGGGCATATCTCTCAACTGTCCAGATTTTTGCAGAATGTCCATATTTTGCTTCATATTTTTGAGTTTATCCTCATAAAATTAGTGGTTTTCTTCCAAATCACTGAGGATTGAAGTCACTAAATAATGGAAGACATTTGAGTTGCAGATGTCATAACCTTCAGAAAATGCATGCTAACATGACACCTTTTACTGTAACTACTTTATAAATTTATAAAAACAACATTTAAAATTGTCCCCATTTTTGGACCTTTGTTCCCCATTATTTTTGGTTTTGTCCAAATTTCTTCTGCTAGGAGGTTGAGAGGCATGGGGATAGCTATGTTTATAGGGCACACATCACTGCAGCTATGACCCCATGCTACGCATAGTGAATGAGGTGATCAGGAAGGGAGCACTAAAGTTAATGCTATACTTAAAAATATCACAACTGGGGAAATGTAGGAGCCCATTCAAGAGTTAACTTGCTTTAAGTCACATAACATGCAAGTGGTGACAGAATCAAACCCAGTACTACAGGATACCATACTCCTTACAACTCAAAGCCATCGCTGCTTGTGCTGTGCTGATACTGAGACAAGACTGCTTTGTGAAAGCTAGAAGGGGTACATGCATTGTGCATCCTGACACCCAGACGAAATACAAAAGTACACCAGCATGGTGTACCCTACACGTACACAGCATCTGCATGCACATACCACATTTTGGGAGCAGGCTACAAAGTTTTCCATGCAGGGAATGATTGTTCAAGTGTGGAATGCTGCTGCCAGTCCTAGTAGACTGGAATGAGCAACACAGATCAGAAAGTTACTGAAGTCTGTTGTGCTCCTCACCTGTTTATTTTTATTTATTTTTTATTTTACATTTGTTGACCGAGATAATCCGACTGGATGCATGTCCATTTTCAGCGGAGGCCCAGGGAGAAAAGCTCACTTCACTGCTCAATTGCATCTCTTGTCTACTTTACATTCTGGGATTGACATCACAAAAATAGAGTCCTGCCAAACTGCAGGCCCGTATTGGCTTATACTTCTGCCAGTACAGCCAACTACTACCAGCAGGAGCATTAATGGCGTTACAGCACAGTGGTAAGTTTACATGAGTGACAGAAAAGTGTTAAATTGATATGCATACTGATGTATGTTAGTGTATTGTGTTTTGTGTGTGTGTGTGTGTGTGTGTGTGTGTGTGTGTGTGTGTGTGTGTGTGTGTGTGTGTGTGTGTTTGTGAATACAGGAGGGAGCAGATGTATTACCACTATACTACAATCAGACCTCTCAACTGTCCTTTTGGAAAAATGTTACTATTTGTTATATTACTTATTGTCATAGACACCTACCAATCCTTTCTCTCCATTTACCCCATCTCTCACCCTCCAGGTACCGTGCTATATTATCTATTACACCTCTGACATTTTCCCCAACCACGGTCTATCTCTGTCTTTACATGTTATAATCCCAGCTATCACGCAGACTCATAATGCCAATTGTTAATCTCTCCTTAGCATGTTGTCTTACTCTTTTGTCAGCCACTTCAGCCTTCAATATATTTATTACAGATACTTTGCCTCTTTCTTATCCATGTCAGGAACCCTCCAGCCATACTCAGGCCCACTACTGGCATATAAGAATATACAGTCTAATGACTGACAACAGCAATAAACTCACATATAATACTAGCAGACAATTTCTATTGCAATCCATACTCCTACAGAGGTCACCAATCCTCATCCCACAAATTAAGGATCTTTTCCCAAAACGTCACCATCTCCTACTCTATACATTCAGGGGATATTCACTCAAACACAGGATCGCCTCATTGTCAGCCTAAAGTTACAGAACCAAATCATCCATCATATCAGAAATAAAGGCTTTAAATTGTTTGCCGTAATGCAAGCAGTCTTAATAATAAATGGGCCAGTCTTGAAGCATGGCTGGTAACAGAAAATCCCTGTATTCTTGCTATATCAAAAACGTGTCTGAAGGATGATTGCTGCCCCTCTACTTATATACAGGACAACTACTATAGACATAATGACATTAGACCAAGCCCTAGACCTGGTGACAGTGCTCCGTTGTAATGAAAAGGAATACCACAGTTGTGGATGGCACTAATTCTCATACTGCAGATGACAAGTGTTCCAGTCGGGTACTCTGTCACATCACATCAGGTGAGCATACTCACATGCCGATTTCTGCAGTTTACATTTCCCACCCACCTTCCTCTGTCTCTCTTTGACATAAAACTCAACAACATATATTCTCTAGAGGAGTATATAACAACACAGTTATTTTCTGTGACTTCATTATCAATACTACTGGGAAAGGCTCTCTGCCTTTGAACAAAATGTTGCAGCATTTTAGCCTGGCCCAAATAGTACAGGCTCCTACTTGAACCAGTACCTGAACTGTATCTTGCTCCAAATTTGATATAATAATACTCAGCATACAAAACAGGTGCCTTAACACTGAAATACACCATAATGCTCTAAGTGACCATGTACCCATTGAACCCATGTGGTCATTCAGAACATGTAAAAAACTCTTCATATAATTGAAGGAAGATATTTCCCTAATAATAAGCTACCAAATGTCAATACCCTACTCACTGCTGTAGACTGGACTCCCCTGTATGCCCCATCTAAACCCACCTCTGCTTTAGAATTTTTCAAATCAAAACTGACACTAACTCAGAATACGCTGTACCCATTATAAAAAGAAGGCTTGGATTACAGTGTTACCTGTGGCTTTCAGTGGGTATTAAAAAAAAAGCCAGACATTCAGCATGGCAGAACCGGGAAAAGAACTCCAACAATACAGTGCTACACCAAACTTTTCTGAGTTTAAGGAAGGAAACAAGAATTGCAACAAATATTGCAAATGCTCTGTACCTTAGACAGAAACTGGAAGCAAACTAGTCTAGTCCCAATCAGTTTTATAAAGAAACAAAATGCTTAATAAATAACTCTGCATCTACCAAGAATGAGCGAATAACATTCAATCACTCCACCTTTGCTAATGATTATGCTCACTTTTTGCAATCCACCATAACTGGCATAACTTAAGCCTTTCCAGAAATTTAAGTACTCTAATTTACAAGGTGCCAAAACATGGACACTGCCTCCCCCACTTTAACAGTGAAAGTAACTTTACGAGACAACCTTTATGTACTCAGAAGTACACAAGACAGCAATTTTAATTTAGTATGTCCTCCATTTAAGACTGCTGTAGGTGAGAGACCCTTCTCTAGGTTGGGACCTGCTATGTGGGACCATCCACCTACAAAGATTAAAAATTTAGAAAGTCAAAGTCTAAGTAAATTTTATTGTCATTTAGAACTATACACGTGTAGCCTAAACAAAATTTTGTGCATCAGCTCAATTCTTGAGATTACAAAGGAAAGTGAAACAACACATACAAGAAGAGGGACAAACATAACTAACAAATACAGTACTACTCCCAATACACAGAAGAAAGAGCAGAGACATTTACCAACACTCATATACGAAAAGAATACCCTCCCCTGAGTTAAATTAACTACCCTATTTAAAGTAAAACAAAACACACCACAGACTGAAATGCCCAAGTTATTTGTATAATATTGCACTTGAGTGAGTTAAATAATACTGACTATGGATATAATAAATAAATATTGCACTTACTTGGAATATATGTAAGTATATATTGCACAAATAAATAAAAATTGACTTATTACATGCCCAGACCTCTGGAACTAGTGTCCGAGTTCAGAAGTCTAATCACTGAAGGATGGATACTGTTACTGAATCTTGTAGTCCTACAGTGGATGCTGCCATATCTCCTACCCAATGCCAGATGATTAAACAGTTCATGTGCAGGATGTGTGTTGTCCTGTATTATTTTGGTGGCCTGTCAAATGCTTCTTGTATAATAAAGATGTTGTATTGATGGAAGACTGGAACCAGTTACCTTCTCTGCCACCCTCACCAGTTTTTGTAGTGCCTTCCTTACTGTAACTGTGCAGTTTCCAAACCACACTGTGAAGTTGCAATTGAGGATGGTCTCTATTGAACTTCTGTAGAAGGTGGAGAGAATAAAAGGAGGAGGCTTAGCTTTTTTCAGCCTTCTTAAAAACTGGAGGCATTGGTGCACTTTCTTGACTGGATGGCTGGTGTTTCCTGACCATGAGAGATCCTCTGATATGTGTACCATTAAAAGATTCAAAGATGCACTTCTAGAACATGTCTTTACTGAATCTGCTACTACTACCATGACACTGGTTAAGTAACATACCATCTCATGTCATGAATATTAGAATGTATTTAATAAATTTTTCTCAGCCTCATAATGTGGCTTACTGTACATAAATGTTTCACATGTATACAGGAGTTTATGTGCTATGTGTATAACTGCACTGTATTTTATACACATCTTATCTTGCATGTTGTGTGTGTGTGTGTGTGTGTATATATATAGATATATATATGTTCATAGGTGTGTACTAGGCTAATGGCCCTGGAGCCTTTACAAACCTAGCCCATAGGATTACCCTGGCATCATGCTACCGACCTTTGTTCCCAGTCCCTCTGTCGAGTAGAGCCACTGGAGTGATCCCCGGGGTGAATTTTCTACTTTCCATCCACTCATTAAGTTTTCTCTTGAAGTGGGCCAGTGAGGTGCTCTGTTTGACATGTATGGGAAGTCTATTCCATAGCAAGGGCAGTCTCTGGGTTATGAACCTGTCTCTCCAGCATGTTCTGTTAATTGCGGTAATGAGGTTGAGGTCTCAGGAGCATGTGGTGTGGAGGGATTGGGATTTCTTTAGATGTAGCATTTCTAGCAGAGCTGGATCAGACATGGCTTTGTATGTCAAGCAGAGATCATTTCTAAGTAGGCGCTATGAGACAGAGAATAGTTGGAGTTTTTGAGTCTGTCCATCTAGGACAAGTATTTATGGCCTGAGATCCTCTTTGTGAGGTACTTTTGCAGCCTCTCCAGTTGCAGGTGTCTAGTGAGGTACATGCCAAATGGGACATTTTATTCGATGAGTGGCCTAATGAGGGAAGAGTAGAGGGAGACAATGACCTCTTTCTTCCTGGATGCAAAACCCTTAGTAATGAGATGTGCCACACAGAAGAACTTTCTGACCACAGTGGCAATGTGGTGGTCAAAGGAGAGGCTACTGTCAACCTATGTTCCCAGATCTCTTATAACACCTTCTGTGTTCAGTGGACTACCATCAGTGTGGTAATTCATGGGAACCGGGTTTTTTCCAAAGGGGATGATGACACATTTTTTGGCATTGAGCTTAAGCCCATGGTTCTGACACCAGTCGTTGGTCTCAGTGAGGCCTTTCTGTAAGATGTCAACATCTCTTGGGGAGTTAATAATAACTCCCAACTTGAAACCTCTGTGAACTTTGTCAGCCAGAGACCCTTTGTGTTGGCCTGGACTTCAGAGAAGTAGATACCAAACAAGAGAGGACCAAGGACTGAACCCTGTGGGACTCCACTCGTGACTGGTCGGCAGTCTGACTTGGAGTCCGCTACTTTCACACTGTGGGTTCTATCTGTGAGCCAGTTTGCAACCCACCTAGTGATATAGGGGTTGATGCCTTGCTTAGTGAGTTTTTCTATGATTCCTGAATGGGGAATGGTATCAAACACCTTGGCCAGATCAAGGCAGGCTGTATGAACCACTTTGCCTTCATCCACAGCTCTGGTGATTGACTCAAAGAAGTCGACCAAGTTGAGCAGGCATGATCTACTCTTCACAAAACTAAACTATATGGGTTCCAGAGTTTGGAGATTCCCTATATCCTTGTTTATTAGGTCCATGATGATACGTTCCATAGCTTTGCATATCAGACTTGTCAGGCTAATGGGGCAATAGTTCCTAGGGTCTGTAGTTGCTCCAACTTTGTGGAGAGGGATGACTGTAGCAGTGCACCATTCGGTAGGGACGAAGCCTGAAGTGAGACTGTGATTGAACAGGGCACACTGGTGAGGTGCCAGTTCACTCTGTAGTTCATGTAGAACACAGCCAGAGATATTGTCAGGTCCCATGGAAGCTGTATTCTTGGCCTTGGACAGTGCTGTTTTAACCTGTACAGCAGTAATAGTGGGTGCCTGGCAATCTACTGGTATTGTGATTGGTCCTTTTGGAGGGGGGGGAAGTTAGCACTGAATCTGTCGGCCAGTGTATTGGCAATATCTTTTGGCTTAGTATAGGAGGTACCATTGTGCAGTAGCTCAGAGCAAATCTGGGTATTGCCATGGATATTCTTTACATAACTATAGAAGGCATTGTGGTTGTCTTTACTATCTGCTGCAATTCTGTTTTCATAGCTAGCTTTAGAGGATTTGATGAGGGATCTCAACTTTTTGTTGAGGCTGATAATGGAGTTTTTCCAGTCTTGGGACTTCACCTTATTCCACATCAGTTTCCTCCTTCTGTTGTAGAGTTTGTTTATGGCAGGGGACTACCAGATTGGCTTCCTTTTTTTGGAGGCGAGCGTCTTGGTTCTGTTGGGTATGGTGAGATCCATTCATTTGTTTACGTGTTTGTACAGTGCATTGGTGTATGATTCAGTGGTCTTGCAACTATTCTCCATTTGCATGGGTGCCATGAAGTTATCTACCTCTGTTTTTAGGAGTCCAAAGTTAGCTTTGAAAAAGTTTTTCATGGTGGTTACCTTTGTGTGGGGTGGGGTAGGGGTGGTTGGGCGGGAGGCATGTGGATTTCCAGGGTGATTAGTTTGTGGTCGGGTCTAACCAGGCAGGAATTAAATATTGGTGTAGAGCAACTGTCGCCCATGTTAGTAATGACCAGGTCAAGGATGTTGCTACCTCTAGTGGGGGTAAGAATGAGCTGATCCAGGGCATTTGAATTCATGAATTCCAGGAAATGTTGGGCAAGTGTATTGGTAAATGAGTTGTTTTCTCAGTTAATGGAGGGGTAGTTAAAATCACCCTGTATGAAAGTGTTACGTTGGACCCTAATATTCTCCAGTGTGCTTAGGAACGTGGAGTGTGAGTCTTGGAACATTATTGGGGACCTATAGCAGGCTACTACCTGAATCGCTGTCTTACCCAATGTTAGCTGCACCTGAAGTATCTCTGATGCATTATGTTGGGCTACCAGTCTGGAGGTGTGTGCATCCTTTATGAATATGGAAATGCCACCGCCTTTGGAGCTTTGGTCCAAGTTCTGGGGCCGAAAGGTGTGGAATGAGTTATAGCCTGGTAGTGCAGGGTTGCTTTCTGCTGCCTTGAACCAGGTCTCTGTTACAGCACAAATGTCAATGTTCTCCATTTTAAGGAGTGCTCCGAGTGAGTGCATTTTCAGATTTAGACTCTTAGCATTGAGCAGCATGACCCTCAGACTGCATTTGTTTATAGCTGTTACGGTGGTATATATATATATATATATATATATATATATATATATATATATATATATATATATATCTATATGGATTCACTTTATAACCTTGAAATGCTGAAATATCGAATTTCAGTATCTCGAGACTATAAAACCGAATCCACAAAACACCGACAAACAAAAACCGCGAAACCACATAACCGAAAACACCGCACATACTACACTAAACATACAACACAACACCCACATCACAACATAAACAAAAAAACAACACACATACACACCCCCCCTACTTATATATACTAACTCCGAGATCGCACAAACACAACACAAAAGCTCACTCACACACGCACATTCTCCAATCCCTCACACACACTCTAACTCCCACTCTAAACCCTTACAAAACGCTCACTTACCTGACATAACACCTACATCCAAACACGGCACAGCGCACCAACAAAACACAAACCCGTACATTACATAGCGCAACTTCATAACCGCGAATTCAACATATTTTCGACATACGTCAAATTCGCGATTATGAACGTTCGCTATTTTTAACATTTGACTTTATAGCTTCGAGATACTGAAATTCGACATTTCAGTATTTCGATGTTATAAAGTGAACCTATATATATATATATATATATATATATATATATATATATATATATATATATTTATATGTTTGCTTTTCAATGATCTCTGACTGGATCTTTTAATGTTGCCCTATCTGCATTCAATCTTATGACATTCTGAATGTTGCTATATAACTCATTTTATATATTATATTGTTGATTGAAAGATAGTGATGCATTTTCTGCTCTTTGAGCTTGGATTGTGGCTGAAGATGGTCAGTACACCACTCCATTTGCCCAGTGAACAAATAGTAAATAAATAAATAAATATTTTCAGGCCTAATTTACCCCATGCACAGGATGTGGGGGGTGGGAGGAGGGGTTATTTGGACCTCTCCTATTTTCCATATTTATCAATGATCTCTATAAAGTAATTTCAGAGGCAAAATGCATTCGATATGCGGATGACTCTACCCTTATCTGCTTTGCTACCTCCCAGTCCAACTTACAAAGACTATCCCAAACCATCTTCAATACAGTAGAAAATTGGCTAAAAGACCATCACCTGATCCTTAATCCAAATAAAACTAAGTTACTGCTGTTCTCCCCTACGCGACGATCCACTGTACCATCCTTCTTCGTTAAATCTAACGATGGCACTATAATCTCCCCAGATACCCACACAAAGCTTCTAGGCATTGCAGTAGGCAACAATCTCAAATTCGATATGCATGTTAATCTGACTGTTAAAACCATCAACAAAAAACTCGGTTCACTCTACAAGATTAAACCCTTCCTTACTCCAGCTGCTAAAATAGCCATTGCATGTTCTCACCTTCTCACAACTCTCCTCTATGCTTCTCCACTATTCACCAACCTAGGCAAAATAGAACTGAATAAACTCACTAGCTGTTATAACCATATTGCCCAATTTGCCAGCGGAATGCCATACAAGACACACCACTGCAAAAACCTGCACCACATTGGATGGTTAGAATTGCCACGCCTATTTCAGTACAACCAACTTTTAGTGGCACATAAAGTACTAAACCAGCCTGACAGCACACCATCACTTAAAACTGTTATCAAACCCTGCAGTAACTTAAGACCACTTTGCTCCTCTAATAGGTTACTAGTGCAAACTGTCAAATCTAACAATTCACCTGGTGACTCATTGTTTGCAACCATGTTGGGAAAATCTGGAACTCACTCCCTGTCGATATCTCCCTAGAGCCTACCCTAAGTCAATTCAAAACAAGTCTTGAACTTTATTTTAAAGCACACTGGCTATGTCCCTGTGCCAGACCCGACTAATCCTCTCACTATGTAATGAACTAATTCTTTTCACAACTTAACACAGTTGTATTTTCTATTCCGTAAACCTTTTGTAAACTAAAGCATTTGTATGACTATGTTTTTGTATTTCCAGCTGAACCTGTAAAATTGTCCTTAATTTAGATATATGTGATAGAATTGTGTTTTACTTTGGAGCTTTTCTCCCCGGGCCTCCACTGAAAATGGACATGTATCCAGTTGAACTATCCCGGTCAACAAATGTAAAATAAATAAAATAAATGTCCCTATTTTGAAGGTATTTCCCTATTTTCAAGCTTGATTAACCCCTTCACACAACTTTCTGAATCACCCTCATCACATGTGATTTTTGAAGTTGTCTAGTTCATAGAAAACAGCACTACATGACCAACATACTAGTGACAGCAATCATTTAAAGGGAGAGGATACACATCTTACATCATCTCCCTTTTTCTGAAACAAAAGTAAATGACCTGGAGTGGTAGAATTTTATGATACACGGTCTCTTTGATAATGTTATATTTTCCATCATTTTTTCAGTCTCTGTTCTTTAAATGTGTTTCTGAGTAGTGCCTACAGTGTTCTTCATTAGATCACTGTTACAGTATTCCAACAGTGATGCATTACTTAGATGTCTACATTTTAAGCTGAATGCACTTACTTTTCAAGGACTGTTGCTTCTATTTCAGAGGTATGACTACAATAACTACAAAATGTTTTGCACAGGAAGCCTCACGCAGAAGGCTGATTTCATTTTCTATGCATGCATGTGCTGGAGGCTAGACAGGGAGCACAGGATTTGATTCCGATATTTACAACGTGGGCTGTCTTGTACTTGTACTAATAAACCCCTGTAGTAGCAGTCTAATTTATTTCATTCATGTAGCTTTGGTATTGTGTAGTTGTTTCTGAATTTTGTAATGCTTCTACTAAGGAAGAGCATGACCACGATTTCTGGGGTTCCACTGTCTTCGTTATCCACATCTCCAACTCACACACTCATGTTTGCATCCTTATATGCCATCCATCATGTACAAAGTAACAGGACAGCTTAAAATACCTGTTTATTTAGGGGTGACAAGCCTTCCCCCACACTCTGCAAATATACTGTACTGTAGTCTCTGTCAGTCATTTGTTTTCTCTAGCATGATCAAACAGACGATTTCTGAGATTAAGCACATTAAGGAATGTGGAGAAGCCTTCTCTTGAGCTCCTATTCAGGTGTACAGCTCACTTCTATTGAGTATAAATCACTTGTTATGCAGTAAAATATCACTTCTGCAGGCCTACTACTCTAAGTGTTGGGAGTTGGCCTTTTCCATGCAATTCTCTGGGCATTATGCAGTGTGGCACGTACCCCGAAATCACACTCTAAGAAATGTTTAAGTTATTTATATACTTGTATTCTTCGACAATAACACTTGTAGAATCTGTTATAACATTTTCTGTTATCAATCCCCAGCATATGTCTCACTCTTAACAGCACTTAAGAGAGTTTAAAAAAAAACTTTAAGGTAAAAGAGGATTGAAGGCTTTAGATAATTTGCTTTACTTCACTTATAAACAAAAAGTGTGGCAGGATGAGTGCCTCATAGCTTTTAAAACAGTTCTTCAGCGTAGTAAGTCTTCTGCACCTGTTGTCTCTTTGATAATGCCATAGTATCTTACAAGCTTACAAACGTTTTGAAAGTTTGTCAAACACTTCATGCTCTCACTTTTTTTCTTTAAGTGCAGACAAAGCTCCATGTACTACAAAGAATTATGATCAGGTCTCATTGAGCATAACCTTATTATGTGTTGTACTTCATGACATGGGAGATTCATCTCCCAAGCTCCATGTACTACAAAGAATTATGATCAGGTCTCATTGAGCATAACCTTATTATGTGTTGTACTTCATGATATGGGAGATTCATCTCCCAAGCTCCATGTACTACAAAGAATTATGATCAGGTCTCATAACCCTTATTATGTGTTGCACTTCATGACATGGGAGATTCATCTCCCAAGCTCCATGTACTACAAAGCATTATGATCAGGTCTCATTGAGCATAACCCTTATTATGTGTTGTACTTCATGACATGGGAGATTCATCTCCCAAGCTCCATGTACTACAAAGCATTATGATCAGGTCTCATTGAGCATAACCTTATTATGTGTTGTACTTCATGACATGGGAGATTCATCTCCCAAGCTCCATGTACTACAAAGCATTATGATCAGGTCTCATTGAGCATAACCCTTATTATGTGTTGTACTTCATGACATGGGAGATTCATCTCCCAAGCTCCATGTACTACAAAGAATTATGATCGGGTCTCATTGAGCATAACCCTTATTATGTGTTGTACTTCATGACATGGGAGATTCATCTCCCAAGCTCCATGTACTACAAAGAATTATGATCAGGTCTCATTGAGCATAACCTTATTATGTGTTGTACTTCATGACATGGGAGATTCATCTCCCAAGCTCCATGTACTACAAAGAATTATGATCAGGTCTCATTGAGCATAACCCTTATTATGTGTTGTACTTCATGACATGGGAGATTCATCTCCCAAGCTCCATGTACTACAAAGAATTATGATCAGGTCTCATTGAGCATAACCCTTATTATGTGTTGTACTTCATGACATGGGAGATTCATCTCCCAAGCTCCATGTACTACAAAGAATTATGATCAGGTCTCATTGAGCATAACCCTTATTATGTGTTGTACTTCATGACATGGGAGATTCATCTCCCAAGCTCCATGTACTACAAAGAATTATGATCGGGTCTCATTGAGCATAACCCTTATTATGTGCTGTACTTCATGACATGTGAGATTCATCTCCCAAGCTTCATGTACTACAAAGAATTATGATCAGGTCTCATTGAGCATAACCCTTATTATGTGTTGTACTTCATGACATGGGAGATTCATCTCCCAAGCTCCATGTACTACAAAGAATTATGATCAGGTCTCATTGAGCATAACCTTATTATGTGTTGTACTTCATGACATGGGAGATTCATCTCCCAAGCTCCATGTACTACAAAGAATTATGATCAGGTCTCATTGAGCATAACCCTTATTATGTGTTGTACTTCATGACATGGGAGATTCATCTCCCAAGCTCCATGTACTACAAAGAATTATGATCAGGTCTCATTGAGCATAACCTTATTATGTGTTGTACTTCATGACATGGGAGATTCATCTCCCAAGCTCCATGTACTACAAAGAATTATGATCAGGTCTCATTGAGCATAACCTTATTATGTGTTGTACTTCATGACATGGGAGATTCATCTCCCAAGCTCCATGTACTACAAAGAATTATGATCAGGTCTCATTGAGCATAACCTTATTATGTGTTGTACTTCATGACATGGGAGATTCATCTCCCAAGCTTCATGTACTACAAAGCATTATGATCAGGTCTCATTGAGCATAACCCTTATTATGTGTTGTACTTCATGACATGGGAGATTCATCTCCCAAGCTCCATGTACTACAAAGAATTATGATCAGGTCTCATTGAGCATAACCCTTATTATGTGTTGTACTTCATGACATGGGAGATTCATCTCCCAAGCTTCACTCTCGGTGAATTTCTTGGCATCCTTATCTCAAATCCATAATAAGCTGTTTATGATTGCAGACCTAATCACAATCCTCTATTTTAAACTAGACATTAACACCCACCACAACACGATATTGATGCAGTACATTTGATTGGTTTTAGGTAGGATCCACAAGCATTTTTACCGCAGATAAAAGTGCTCAATGCTCATACAGTATTTTGTCTCTTTTTCAGCCCACTCTTGATATGCTATAGGATTCTGCTGTTGGACCACTTCACTCCACTGTTTTCATTACTGGCATGATGACACAGTGTGGCAGTACTAAACCAGAATTGTACACCGTAGAGATACTGTAACTATCCTGCTTACTGCTAGCCATACTTCCTCAGGCCAGTATGACCTTGAACAGAATTATTCAACTATCCAAAATGACTACCCGCTGATGACTTTAATTTTATTTTTTTCTATCTAAACACTCCAGGCCTTAAAATATTAATGTTATTGTTTCCTTAAATACATTGCCACTAATTTCCCTTTGTGGTTTCCATAATGAATAAGTCACTCATATAATACTTCTTGTGCTAATAGTGGACAATCGTTTCAAGTTATTTATATAATTGTATTCTTTGACAATAACACTTGTATAATCCGTTATAGCATTTTCTGTTCATCAGTCTCCAGCAAAAGTCTCAATCTTAACAGCACTTAGGAGAGTTTAAAAAAAAACTTGTATGTATGTATGTATGTACATATGTATTTATTTATTAAAATTGTAGATCTGACAAGCCATTGCTGCAACTTGTATGACTTAAAATCACAAAACAGTATAATGATGTTTGCTTAATTTCAAAGACAAAAGTTGTGATGTGTGCCTGCACAGGAGCATCTGCTCTGTACAAACGCCTTAAACCCCATATCCACAATGTTGCACATCTGGCTCATGTACTTCTTCAGGTTTTCATGCATACCACGTATTACCCTGATCAGCTCAACTTTGGCTGCATTGTTCTCTGTGTGTACCTGTATTAAGGCTCTGCACAAATGTTGAGTAACTAACATGGGGACACTCAGCTTGGGAAGTAGGTCATACCCATGGCATGTTTGCACTCTGACATGATAACCCCTGAGGTCATCATCTCACTCAATAGAACAGGAGGCAACTGAGGGGGACTGTACCTCTGGTAGTGAGACCACATCCTAGGAGAATGTGCTGGCATCTTCCTGTCAATGGGTGACGTTATGATTCTGGGCAGTGCACTGCACAGGCACATGGGCTGTGTTCATGGAAGGGGATGGGGATGTAGCTATCACATTGCTCGAGTTTACCGTGACACAATGACCCTTGTCAGTGCTGCAGTTTGGCTGCCATTCTCATCAAAGGCAGACAGTTCTCCAACATCAGACAGGCCTATATTCATGGCTGAGTACATTGAAAACACATCACATATGAAAACAGCAAAAAATTACTTAAAATAAACAAGATACGTGCAGCTGGCCAATTTCGGCAAGATCCATGTTTCATTGCAACACGTGTGGGTAACAACCTGTGTTGATGTGGCATGTCTATTGCTGTTTTTTTTTTTTTTTGACAAATAACAGGAGTGTCAAAGTAAGTACCCAGTGGATGGCCAAAATACACAAATAACAATATATGGCACAGCTCTTGCCATCTGCATGTGTGTAGGCCACATATTCAGACATAATGCCTCCTTGTATACTTTGGAAGATTACAGAAAGACGACGCAGTGGTGCAGCGGGAGCATTGTCGCCTCACAGCAACAGGTTCTCCAATTCGATTCTCGGCTGGGGTACCTTCTGTGTGGAGTCTGCATGTCCTCCCTGTGTTCGTGTGGGTTTCCTCTTGGTGCTCCAGTTTCCTTCCACATTACAAAGACATGCATCTGGTGCATTTTTCCCTGAGGATCCACTGAAAATTGGCTCATTCCAAGTCGGACTTTCCCAGTTAACAAATGTAAAATAAATAAATGTATTGCTTGCATCTTGTTACACTCCTGACTGTGGATGTAACTGCCAGTGTTTAGTAACTTCCTTGACAGTGACATACACTGCACTTATCAGATTCAGTGTAACCAAATCCAGAGTACAATCACCCATTATAGGACAAAGATGGTATGTGTGTGCATCGCACACTTACACATGGGTCTGCAACACAACAGCTCACATGATGAAAATGCAATAATCTTAAACTTCTTCTCCCACCACCAAAGGAAGTAACACATGTCATACACAGAAAGCCCTAGCACAGATGTAGGAAGGGGATGACCCAAACTGACCAACAGGCTATAGACTTACAAATCCCTTTCAGTGATGCGTGTTTGAGGCAAGTTGCTGCAGTGGTTTAAGAACCTTTTGGATCTACACCAAGAAGTGAAATGTCTCACTAGTATTATAAGTGCAACATTTCCAACCATATAGTACTACTGCAGATGTTTCCCACACAACTTTTGTACCTGTATAGTGTTCTTTATTCATCTTAACAATAGTTGTTGCATATGTTTAAAGCATTTTTATCCTAATGTGATTAGATGCAAAATGTTATAGCGCTATGATTCTTAAGTCATCCTAACAATAGTTATTTGTACATGTTTAAAGCATTTTTATCTTAATGTGATTAAATGTACCTGTGAAATTGTACTTTATTAATATGTGTTACATGTGGAGCTTTTCTCCCTAGGCATCCTCTGAAAAAGGACTGTGTCCAGTCAGACTTTCCCTGTAAACAAATATAAAATAAATAAAATAAATAAACATCTGCTGTCCACTGGGGAGACAGGAAGGGGTGCATGGAAACAGTGGTAAAACAGTACTACCCTAAAGGAATGTTGCATACAAGACCAATCTAAACACACGCCTGGACTATACTAGATTGCTCCCCTCAACAAACACAACCCAAAGTACTACAGTACAGTGTCAGTACTTGCAGCACACAGATGACTAATGCTTATAGGACTTACACAGCATACTGCACACTTAACTTCACATACAGGACACCACAGAACTACTGTGACAGTTGTGGTGTTAATTTTCAACTAGCAGAACACCTCAAAACATTTGAATATCAATATTCCTTGGGTGTAATACGCAGTCTTTAGCCGGCAGGTTGGATAATGTTACTTACAGAGTATACAAGGACACCAATGTCGGAACTGTGTTTTCCTTTACCTGCCACATCACATCTGCTCCACTTTCTCTGCTATGGCACACCCTTCCCAGTACACAGACCCACACAGTTGTATCATTGCTGTCATTTGCATCCAGTAAGTTAACAGTGCAGTGTCACATAATCATGCATGTCAACAAACAACACACAGTTAAAGCAGTAGTCATGCAGCAAAGCTGAAGTGAATACTATTCACCATTCTCTTAGCTCTTTGTAAGAGTGATTTGCTTGTAGTAAGTAGTGTATAACCATCAGTAAAAGCTCTACCATTTGCTATGTAGCAAGCTACAGTAACTTGAGAACAACTGTACTCATGACTGACTGGCTTCTTTAATTGGCCACTTAGTGTAGTCCTTAGAATAATGAGTTTCATTGCAATGAATTTTCCAGAATTGCTCTTTTACCTTATCATGCATTTCACCTGTGCTGCACTATGAGGCTCGATCAACTTTGCGAACTTGCATGAGTACCTAGGAAGCACATTGGGCATGCATGGGCAGGACAATGACCTAGGCAGTGATATGGAGAAATATATTGTAGTAATATGACCTGTAGAGGTGCTGAAGAGCAAAACTATTCACAAATGTAAGCATTGTAATGCTTATACATTATTTTAATTTCAAGTGGCATGATGTCATTCAGTGTATTTTTGTGATATGTTATGGTGCCATCTTGCCTGGTCCCACATATATGTTGACAAAGGTCCCTGACAATACACACCACATACCAACAACATCATATGTCATTGTGAGAGGACTACCAAAACCTGATGAAGGAAATGGCTTCCCAAGGCAGTGATGGTGGCATGACTCCCTAGATGTGCCCTAAAGAAACTAAGATCTTTCTTCAATTGTTGTACAGGGTCCACCAGGTACACCTGAATAGAGAAACTTATGAAGGTCCCGAATATAAAGTGGATACCTGGCACAGTCTTACCCTGGTGATTGCTGCCAGGGGAAAAATTGCTATGCTGAGGTGTGCCAGCATCACTTTGGTGACTTGAGTAGGTGCCATCCTGACGCTCAGAGTTAAAAGGAAGAAGTCAAAGAGAGGGTCCCTCAGATATATCATAAATACGCAGGGTTGCTGAGTGCCCTGGTATATTCTGTTCATTTATTGGGACTTATGCTGAGCATGTCATAGATGTGTGGTGTATTTATTGTACTTTTACAGCTCAAGAGGGAAAAGTGGAGAATCCACTCCTGTAGCATAGAAGAGTGAAATTTCTCTCCAGGTGCAGGGGTGAGTATGATTTTTTTTTGTCTTAATACTGATTTTCTGGCTACTTCAGATCATGCTAATACTAAACACTGGTGTAGTTTATATAATTTATAGGAAATATCAATGTTGCAATCTTTCTTTCAGTAAGACAAAAATTGTAGGGTATATAATGGTTTCCATACACGTGAAAAATGTATATTCTCATGGTATATACTAAGGTATTTGTAGGGACATGACTGACTTCCTGGAAAACATACTCACTGCATCACAGATTCTGACAGTCAAGATGGTTACTACATCCCTGGTTTGTGCACAGTGGTTCAAGCTGAGTGTACATGGGCTGGGGTGGGGTCATTGGGGAGGGCCATTGGGAATGTATGGTGTCATATTGCCCATGCATTAGTCCATTGTATGTCCATGATGGTGACATCCTCACCTGCGATACCCTCTCATTTGTACTTTACCCATGCTTTGTGTCCTGGTGCATAGAAAAGTAACTTATGGTATTTGCCAAACACTTGCCGCTAACTATTTATGTTGGTAATAACTGGTTCTCTGCCTGTGGCATGGCACTGTACAGTCATAGGAATAATAGGCTGCACAGGTAGTACCACTGTCCAACTGCACACAACATGCATTTGACCATGTCCATTACAGGATATCCCCAGTGCCACAACCCCACATCACTCCCATCCCATAGCCTATTATGTCCAACAGTTGAGTCCTACCACTGTAGACTAGATGTGCTTTACTTCTCAACCATCTCAATTAATTTTATTTTCCATCTTCTCCCAAGAAAACTGAGGTCAGTTATTGTCTTATAAAAGGTAAAGCTTCTTTCTATTCATTTTGAACAACTTTCACAATAGCAGCTTCCATTATTTTGTTTAGTGCATGTTTTCACTAAAGGCCAGTAAATTGCAAACTGGTATCTTACTGATTCATTTAATGTTTCTTTTTCTTCAGTCATCTGAGTTATATTGCTTTTAGTGTCTAATTCACTTTTTTAGCAGAAATGAGCTAAAGTTTTGTTTGTTTTTATTTATTTATTTTTGGATGTAACCTATACACAGTATGCAAAAAAATGTTTCATTTGGACACTCTTTTTTTCAGCATTAGCAAACATATGTGAACAAAAGCGTTTTGTGAAAACAAATATCTCTAGTCGGACAAGGTGTTACTATATAATCAATTCTATTACAATTATAGTATTGCATTCATTTAAATTTACATTCAAAAATTATTTACTGCTTTCTCACATACCTGTAAAAGTCTTTAGCTTTGCTGTCGTCCATACTTTTGGGATTATGCACAATACTGAGCAGTTCTTTTACTTGGATACATCCTAATGCCATCTGTGCTACTTGTAGATCTTGTACATTTCAGTTTGCTGCTTTCACTGCCAAAGAAAGACTTAAGGCATTTTCCTGTTAAGTTACTTTCTAGTAATAGCCTTCTTTGTATTATTTCAGTAATCCACAGAGAATCCTGCCTCTGAATATTTGCTGTAGTGTCTTTAAGGACTTATAGTCGTGGGCTGATTTTCTCATTTCAGCTACATATTGTCATTTCAACTGCATATTCAGCTGTTAGTAGCAGTCAGAGAAGGCTCTAAGCTCAAATGAGAATAGGCCCAAGACTTGGAAGTTGACTGGAGTGAAAGTACAAGAGTTCAAGGAAATACTCCTGATTCTAGCAATGCAGAAAGATGTGGAAATAGCTGAATGTGAAGAAGAATTGCACTGCATTGAAAAACATGTGTGAGGACTATAAAAGATATATGGCCAAACCAAGTATGGAAATAGGGTACATAAGGAAAACTGGTAATGGAATGCAGAGGTCCTCGAAGTTCTTAAAAGAAAAAAAAATGAGTGTAGAAAAAATTGGGGGCTAGAAAAGATGGATAGGGCTAATAAAATATACTGGCTAACAAAGAGGCTAACAGAGCAATCATAATAGCAAAGAACAAGTCATCAGAGGCACTCTGTCAGCTTCTGGAAAGTGACTCAGCACATTGCACAAAAACTCTATCATGCCCCAAGGAAAAGACAGAAAGATAAAAAAGATAGTCATCAGTGACCTTTCATAATGGATGTGAACAACAATCTGCTTGCCAGTTTACAGGACATCAAAGACAGATAGAAGGAATATGTCCAGCAGCTTCTAAACGAAGCAAACTCCATTGAAGCAGTACTACCTCATAGGCATCCTTCAATGGAAGAGAAAGAAGAGCCCATCTTAGAAGAAGTAAGAACAGCACTAAGGAAAGGAAGTCAGGGAAAGCAGCATACTTAGATTAGGTCATAGCAGATATGATCAAGAGGTGGCTAAGTTAGGGGCAAAATGGCTCCTGAAGATACCTAGAGCAATATGGAGGTAACGAAGTAGCCTACATGACTAGAGAACACGTATTCTAGTGCAAGAACAAAGGGGATTTCACCTCGTGGACAATACAGATGAATTAAACTCATTACACTGCATGAAAGAGCTATAAAGGATGATTAATAAACGAGTAGTAGAATGTAAGACGGGAGCTGAGCAGTTTGGATTCAGATCAGGATACAGCACAACTGACCTAATGTTTACCATGAAACAGCAGAGAAGAAGCTAGAGTTGAGGAAAAAGCATAAGACATGATCCCAAGAAAACTGATTTGGGCAGTCTTGAGATGGTTCAAAGTCCTGGAAACATTGTAGTATTAGTGTAGGCTATGTACAAGGACCAATGACACAAGTAGAAACAGTGTTCAGACTCACAGATGGGGTTCCCGGTGGGAGTGCATTTGTATCAGGGTTCAACTCTGAGTCCACTGCTGTTCATACTGGTGATGGATTACATTAGCAAACAGGCTGTAGGGGATAGATGAACAAAACTGCAGGATGCAGACAATCTGGCATTACAAGCAGACTGAACATAATTTTCAGTAAATGATAAAGGAAAGGAAAGCAAAACAGAAGGCACATTGGATGAAACTGAGTACAGACAAAATAACTGACATAGCAGCAAATGGGGGAAATCAGGAGAAGCTGAAAATAGAGCTATTTGGGTAAATAGTGGTAGAGGTTAGCAGCTACAAGTATCTAGGTGGGCATGGGTAAGGAGACGGGAAGTCTGAATGAGGCGGTCAAAGCTAGAATCAGAGGTGCTGTAGCCAACTGGCACAGGCTCCCATGAACAGCTTGTATCAGAAGGCCAAGGAAGTTGAAAAGTAAGATGTAAAAAACAACGGTGCTACCAGTACTTCTATATGGTATAGAAACCTGGGCACCGAAGGCAGAGCAGTTGAGAAAGCTTGAGGTGGTAGAAATGAAGTGTCTGCTACTGGTGGTAGCATGCACACTGTGGGATAGATGAAGAAATGATGACACCTCAGAAAAAGCCGAAGTAGCTCAAATGGCAGAAAAGGACATATAGCACAGCGCTTCAGGCACATGTGCAGGATAGCAGAAGGAGATTTGGTGAAGAATGTTTGGGAGAGGCAGGAAGAAGACAAAAGGAAATGAGGACATTCAGCAAAGAGATGGCGAGATTGTGTTTGAGAAGACCTGTCATAGCTAGGCATGACTGTTGAAGGTAGGAGTGACAGGCATGACTGTCTAAGGTAGCAGAGCTGCACAGAATCAAAAGAGGGAGAGATGGTGGCAGCTGACAAAACATCCCAATCCCATGAAGAAAATGGGAAAAATGTAGTTGTTGATGATGATGTTTATTCTGACATTGATTCAATAAGCTTTGTAGTAAGAGAATAAAATGTATACCTTGCTAATATCTTATTAGATTTAGGATTAAAATGATTTTGTAATAAGCTTACCTTTCACATGCATCTTTTGCTGGTGTTGGTACTAATTGGCTGTATCTTCTTATACCTATAACTTTCACTCCACTAAGAACAACAAATGTATTATTATCTCTTGGTTTACTGGGAAGTTCCGACTGGAGTTTTTCCCATTTTCAGCGTAGGCCCTGATTGAAAAGCTCCGCGTATTAGGCAAGTACATTTAATAACAAAAAATGCCATTTTGTAAAATACATTGAGTTTACATGAAAATACAATTAATAACTACATCTAGAACACATTATATAACATACAGTAGCCTGTGCATTTTAAGGAAATATTTTTTTTTTCATGAGGTAGTTGGTTACAGAGAAATTAGACAGAGACAGTGCATGTATTATGTAATGCTCTTATCAGATGAAAGTACAAAGAACAGTAACAAAGGCAGCAAGGGATTTAGAATGAGGTAGCGGGCAAGTAGTTATATGAAACTTTAAGTAGATTGAGGTAGACAGCTTGTACAGACCTGTATTAAAGAAATAGAGGAGGTGGTGGTAGTTACCTGGGAAATGGACATTCTGTAGGAGAGAAAGTAGGTAGAAGCTGAAGTGGTCAAATGTAGAAGAATAGTGTAACTGATGGTTTTGGGAGAATATATGGTGGGATTTCTTAGTGACATAGATATAAAGTTGCGTGTTTAAGATTAGGTATATTGGGAAAAGGGTGCTAAGGATGAAGCTGCCAGGTAAGAGGAAAAGACAAAGGCCTAAGATAAGGTTTATGGATGTGGTGAGAGAGGACATGCAGGTTGTTGTTGTGACAGAGCAAGATGCAGAGGACAGGAAGAAATGGAAACAGATGATCCACTGTGGCGACCCCTAATGGGAAGAGCTGAAAGAAGAAGAAGAAGAAGTGTAATATTAGGGTGCAGAAAGCAAGTGTAATTTTGATGGTGGGGCTTCGATTGAATGGGGCGGGGGTTTTAGCTGAGGTAATGCATGAGCACAGCCATGTATTTATCATGTGTGTCTTTAGTGATGCTATGAAGAAATGCACTGTGTCTGCCTGTCTTATTTCAGGGGGATTTGGCTCCAGATTTTTGCTATCTGGTTATATTATTGGAGTTTCCTGTACTGTTATTTGATTTTGTGATGGATAGAAAAGCTTTGTTGTTGGATCATAGGGCTTTATTAGTGGTATAGGGTTGTAGTATTCCTTTTAGAGCTGGTCTTTTTTTCTGGTAAGTTTATTAGTTTATGGGCTGTGAAACGTTGATGGTAGTTGAGGTATTTTTAAGTTCTAGACAGTTAAGTCTTTCTAGTGCTATGAAATTGTGGGTTTTTTGAGGATTATTTGTGGCAAAATTTGCAGTTTTGTTATAGGCTGTCTTTAGTTTATTTTTGATGGTTAAGATTTGTAAAGATGGGTGAGGCATAGAGTAGGGATGGAATGTGCAATGTTTTTTTTGGAGTTATTAGAGAGGAACTTCCTAGTCCTATAAAGGAATCCTAGTTTCCATTTTTTTTTTGATGTTGGTCGTATCTGAGATTATCATCGAGCATTATTCCCAGGAGTTTTGCCAGTGTGACATATTCTATTTTTGTTTTGTTGGCTGATAAGATACAAAAAGATTGTTTTCAGTTTGAGTAGTTTTAGGGATGGAAAGCCTCAGTTGTGTTCTTCCTTTTAGCATTTAAGAGCAAGTCTGAGCTATCTTGGATTCAATGACTAGAAAGGCCTTTTGGGTATTTTCTTGCAGGGAGGGAGGGTAGTGTTTGGGCTGAGCAGATGAGAGTGGCATCGTCTGCATATTGTATCAGGGTAGCTTGTTTAGTGGTAAAGTGTAGATTATTGATAAAGATATTGAAAAGTAGGGGTCCTAGAATTGATCCCTGAGGGCCACTAACTGACTGTGAGGAAATCGGAATTGTCATTTCACAGCTTGTTTCCTATTGAATAAGTAGCTGTGGAACTAGCTTAGTGATGATGTATTGAGGCCTACAGAGGCTAGTTCCTCAAAGAGTTTCTGATGTGAGACAGTACTAAATAGTTTAGATAGGTCTAGGAAGACTGCTGAGACTAGGTTACCATTGTTTCTGGGTTGATTAGTTGTGTTTGTAAAGGGCAGTAGCAGTAACTATAATTAGGCTGAAAACCATGTTGAGTCAAGGAGATTAGCTTATAGTTGGTGAGGTATTTGAGCAATGTGGTGTGGATACATTTTTTATTACCTTAAAAAGGGGTGGGAGAAGGGTATTGGATAGTGGTTAGGTTGGTAGAATTTCTGTCTTTATGTAGGGTATGATGATACGTATGGAGACTGGGGACACCATAGCTTCTGCTGATATTGTGAGGTACTCTGCCGGTAGTTTGTTGGCTGCCAAGGTGGGGGGTTCATTTTGAGTAGGTATTTTTTACTGTTGAGGTGAGTAATGATCAAGGTTAAAGAGTCATTTCTTGTTAGTAGGAGGATGTGGAACAATGGGAGCTGAGGTGGAGTTTTGGTCAGTTAGTGATAAGGCAGAATTTACAAAGTGGGTGTTGAATTGAGTTGCTATATTACCTGCATATTTAGAGGATGTAGTGGGTTGTGGGGGGGGTAGAAGTTTGATGGAGGTTGAGCAGTGACTTTAAGAACTGCCCATACAGTTTAGGGTTATTTTGGTGGGTGTTTTATAGATTTGTAAAATATTCTTTCTTGTCATTAAGTACTTGTTTTTTGTGAGATTTCTAACTTATCTATAATCCTTTAGGGTTAATTGAATTTTATTTTTTGCAAATATTTTCCAAGCCCAATCTCTATTTCATAGCAGTTGCTTAGTAGTCTTTGTTAGTGAGGGTGCTGGAATGGATTTGACTCTTTTGTTTTCTGAGTGGGGCCTGCATATTTAGGATGATTAGGGAGATATGATTGCAATGAATAACTCCTTCATCTAGGGGTAATGTTTTTAGGCAGTTCCAGTTATTTGCTTTAGAGTTGTTATAACGCATTTAGGGTTGAAATTCTGCAGATTACAGACTTATTTGTATGTTATTTGCTTCTGAATGTCCATCCACTGTCTGATAGCATATGTGGGTAGATGGTCTCTAATACTATCTGGTAAGGTTGCAGTGGCATTGCCGTTGTGAGGCTTATTTGAAAGAATCCAATCTAGTGTGATTTCTTTGCTTGGGTGGGTCCTGGTAGTGACCTTTAATAGTTGTGAGTCTCGGAATAAGTTTAGGTCCGGTGAGGTATTTGTTATTTGTTTCCAGTTAATGTTTATGCCTCCTAAGATTATGGTCACTTTTTTATATTGTGATACGGCCACTGAAGGACTTCTTCTTGTGCTGGATTGTTTCCAGGGGGATGTATAGTCCTACTAGGCAGATGGATTTACTGTTATTGAGTTTGAGTTGGATAATGAGAATTTCAGCGTTTTGAAATTTTGAGGATGTTAGATTATTTCTAGTGTGCTTAAAATTATTGCTACTCTACCTATTCTTTTTGTTAGTTCATCTGACCTGACTATGTCATATCTGGGGGGGGGGGGTGATATTTCATTACTAGTTATTTCTGGCTTTAGCTAGGTGTCAGTAGCTATAAGTATGTTGGGATTATAGGATGAAATGGTTGTGTAGAGATCATGAGTCTTGTTGCATATGCTTTGAAAATTTATGTTTAGGAGAAGTAGGTTGTGAACTGAGTTATGGTTTGGAAGATGAGTTGTGTTGTTCTGAAGGATGTCATTTCTTTTAGGTTCATAGGTTCATATGTGTTTACTTAACTAACGACCACAAGGGCCTTTTTAAGCTTAGCCATGCATCCAAAATCTGTGACAAGTTCTTGTACCCTTAATAAATGTAAGAAGGGGGTTGGAAGATGAAAAATTTACAAACAGAGACTTAGGAGATGAATGATTGGCAGGCT
Source organism: Protopterus annectens (assembly GCF_019279795.1). Classification (NCBI taxonomy): domain Eukaryota; kingdom Metazoa; phylum Chordata; order Ceratodontiformes; family Protopteridae; genus Protopterus; species Protopterus annectens. The sequence goes on along the minus strand of NC_056727.1, from coordinate 82,853,947 downwards.
GCCTGTGTCCATTAGAGTCAAAGCTGCCAACCAGGGATGACTTTCCTGTTCAAATGATCAGCCTTTACTTGAAATCTTAGTTGAAATCTCATTCGTAATCAATCAGTCAATAAATCAGTCAATCCATTTGTAAAATAAAAAAAACAGCTTCATCGTTTTACAGTAATACACCCAGGACTTGGCTTCATATAGGTTCATAGGTTCATAGGCATTTATAAGCCTAGCCAGAATGTGTTGGCTTTTGCCACCCCCTTAGATTAGTTCCTTGTGCCTCTGTCCAGCAGTGCCATTAGTTCCCTGCGCCACTGTCCAGCAGAGCCGCTGCAATGATGCCCAGGGTAAATTTTCTGCTTCCCATCCACCCGTCAAGGTTTCTCTTGAAGAGTGTTAGTGAGAGGCTCTGCCTGATGTATATTGGAATCCTGTTCCAAAGCATGGGAAGTCTCTGGGATAGGAATCTATCCTTCCAGCATGCCCTGTTTATCGCTGTGGTGAGGTTTATATCTCGAGAGCATGTGGCTCTCTGGGATTTGTTTTTTTTTAGGTGGAGCATGTCCATCAATTCTTGGTTGGACATGGCCTTGTATGTCAGGCAGAGATCACCTCTGAGTAAGTGGTATGCAACCGAGTACAGCTGGAATTTCTTAAGTTTCTTAAGGGAATCTGTTTGAGGTCAGTAATACTCTTGGTGAGGTACTTTCGTGGTCTATCCAGCTGTTGCAGGTGTCTTGTAAGGTACATCCCAAATGAGGTGTTGTATTCTATGATGGGTCTAATGAGTGATGAGTAGAGAGGCACAATAACCTCTTTTGTTCTAGATGCAAACCCTTTTGTGATTAGGTGGGCCACATAGAAGGATTTTCTAACCACCTTGGCAATATGATTGTCAAAGGAGAGATTACTATCTACTTGGGTCCCCAGATCCCTTATTACATTTTCTGTATTTAGGGGACTACCACCTATGTGGTAGTTCGTGGGTACTTTGTTTTTTCCAAAGGGGATGACTATGCTCTTTTTGGCATTTAGCTTGAGGCCATGATTTTGACACCAGGTATCCGTCTCAGTGAGATCCATCTGGAGGGTGTCTGTAACAGCCAGAGAATCAATTATGGCCCCTAGTTTGCAGTCGTCTGTGAACTTGGTCAGCCATAGTCCTACTATGCTTGCCTGTACATCTGAGAAGTATATACCGAATAGGAGGGGTCCTAGGACTGAGCCCTGGGGGACGCCACTTGTAACCGGTTTAGAGTCGGACGTAGAGCCTGCAACTCTCACCATGTGGGTTCTATCCATGAGCCATTTGGCAACCCATCTCATGACATAGGGGTTTATGTTCAAGCTGGTGAGCTTGTCTATAATACTAGAATGGGGAATGATGTTGAAAGCCATTGTGAGGTCTAGGTAGGCTGTGTGGACCTCCTTTCCCTCGTCTAATGCCTTGGTAACTGTCTCAAAGAAGTCCACCAGGTTTAGAAGGCATGATCTGCCCTTAACAAAGCCAAACTGGGTAGAGTCCAAGGTTTGGAGGTTCCCAATGTCTCTGTTAATGAGTTCCATGATGATGCATTCCATAGCCTTACAGACCAGGCTAGTCAGGCTTATAGGGTGATAGTTCCCGGGATCTGTTGCGGCTCCACCTTTGTGGAGCAGGATAACTGTTGCTGTGCACCACTTTGTGGGTACATAGCCTGTAGAGAGGCTGAGTTTGAACAGTGTGTTTAGGTGAGGGGTTAGTTCATTTGGAGCTCTTGTAAGACACAGCCTGGGACACTGTCCGGTCCTATTGAAGTTGTGTTTTTGGCTTTGGATAGGGCTGTTTTAACCTGTGTGTCAGTGATTGATGGGGCCCTACATTCTTCTGGTATGGTTATGGGCCCTTTAGGGGGTGGGGGGGGGTGACGTTTGCACTAAACCTATCTGCCAGAATGTTGGCAATATCAGTCGGTTCAGTGTATTTTGTGCCATTCTGCACTAACTCAGAGCAGATCTGAGAGTTTCCACTTAGGCTCTTGACATAGCTAAAGAAAGCTTTGTGGTTATCTTTGGAGTCACTGGCAATTTTTCTTTCGAAACTAGCCTTGGATGATTTAATGAGGGATCATAGTTTCTTTCTGATACTGATCAGGGATGTCTTTCCTTCTTGGGATTTTACTCTTTTCTGCACTAGTTTCCTCCTTTTGTTGTATAGCTTGTTTATGGCAGGGGTCCACCAGACTGGTTTCCTTTTCTTGGAGGAGTGAGTCTTGGTTTTACTTGGGATAGCACGATCCATGCATTCCTGCAGATGCTCATAGAGTGCCTTTGTAAAGGTTTCAGCAGCTTGGACAGCATTGTCCTTTAGCATGGGGGCTGTGAACCTTTCCACCTTGGTCTTAAGTAATATGAAGTTTGCTTTTGAAAAGTTTTTCATGGTGGGTTCCTTGATTGAGGGTGGGGGCAGAATGTGGATATCCAGAGTGATTAGTCTATGGTCTGATCTAACCAGCGAAGGGGTTGACCTCTGGTGTGGAACACCAGTTGCCCATGCTGGCAATGACCAGGTCCAATATGTTGTTCCCTCTGGTAGGGGTGTTGACCAGTTGATCCAGGGTGTTTGAGTTTATAAATTCTAGGAAGCATTGGGCAATGGAGTTAGTACTTGAGTAGTTCTCCCAGTTTATGCTTGGGTAATTGAAATCACCCAGTATTAGGGTGTTTGGTAGGACCTTCATATTTCCCAGTGTCTCCAGAAATGCAGAATGGGGGAACTGGGCCATGGTGGGTGATCTGTAGCAAGCTAGAATTTGGATTGCAGTTTTGCCTGTTGTTAGTTGCACATGGATGATCTCTGATGCATTGTGCTGCGCCACTAACCTGGAGGTGTGGGTATCCTTGATGAATATGGATACACCCCTGCCTTTTGTGTTTTGGTCCTGGTTCTGTGGCCAAAAGGTATGGTATGAGTTATAGCCTAGTAGTGCTGGGGTGCTCTCAGGAGCCTTAAACCAGGTTTCTGTTACTGCACAGATGTTGATGTTCTCCATACTGAGGAGTGCATCGAGTGCGTGCATTTTGAGGTTTAGACTTCTGGCATTACACTCAGTTTTTGGTTACCTATGCTATTTATGGTGGTGGGTTTGTCTTTTGAGTCTTGCCTAAAAAAAGCACTATGTGGGAGGCAAGAGCCTTGGCCAGTATTCAAAAGCCTACGGGTGACAGGTGCAAGCAATCTCTTGTGAAGCAACGTGGCTTGTCGAGCATGCCATCCCAGGTGGATAGATACTGGATCCCCTTCAAATGACACCATAAACTTAGCCAATTGTTGAAATTGATCATTTTTTCTTTATACTGTGGCATCATTCTTGGTGAGGGTAGGATGCTACTCAGGGTCAGGGTCATACCAGCCTGGGCTACATGATCAGAGAGCTCTTCCATGTCTCTTTTCATGTAGTCCAGGGTAGTATGTCTCAGGTCATTCACACCAACATGGACAATAACAGAGTTGTATTTGTACTTGTTCTGGAGTAACCTGAGTGCTTGTGTTATGTGGTGGATCCTGGCACCTGACAGGCAGCTAACTGTAACCTTCTCCTTGTCCAGTCTAGTTAGTGGGACATCAGTGTGCCTGACTATAGAGTGTGTTGGGTATGTTATTTTGCGCTAAGGGCTGTGATTGCATGACACACTTATTATGTGAAGTATGTGCTTCATGGTTGGTGATGGGGTGTGGAGGTTGCTTGGATGTCTGCTTTGGAGGTCTCTGTTTCTTTTGCAATTTTTATTTAGAGCCTCCGAGTATGTTTTCATGTATTCATGTGTGTTATTTGCCGGTGTGGGTTTATTAGGTCTATGTTGGACTGATGGTGTGTTGCAAGTATTACCCTTCTCCTCTTGACTGTTAGTTCCAGTCTTGGGTTGAGAGAGCTTTGCCTCCAGTTTGGCTGTATAATTGCATCTCTTGTATATATTACTGTTTGGTGGTAGGAGGAGAGGTTGTCTGTGTACATGAGGCAGTTGTAACATTGCCTCAAAATGCCAAGATTCTCCAGTTGGACTGGAGAGTACACCAGAAACTGCCCTTTGGACATGCCTGAATAGGTAGAGTAAGCTGTTTTTCTGATTGGCTGGTGGGGACGAATAGAGAGCCTTGTCCTTCTGGGCAGTATAGGAGGGGGGGTCTAGTGATAGGATTAATTAGTGCTTGCTATGAGTTTTAAGCAAGTGCTTGACTGTGAAATGAATGGTTTGTGTGCTAAAGTTGAAGGTTTGTCTAGTTCCAAGGGAAAAATTGAAGAGTAGACTGTGGAGCCGAGAATAGTTTAACTGTAGCTAAATGGCGCTGCCCGGTGCACAAAACCGCACAAATGCAGTTTTTATAGCAGGGAAGTGAAAGAGATAGAAATTAGCCCAAAATGGCCGATAAACTACTAACTTCTGGGCTGAAACCACTCCTCCAGGGACAGATAGGCTGTTCAAAGCTCCCCCTCTCACAGGTGAACAGAGAAACTTCCTTCTATCCAAGTAAGTTATGGGCAACACACAAACTTGTAACACAGCCCTGGATTCAGCAATAACCTGAAAACTGAACTATACTAGTTCAGAAAGGTGTGAAAAAGTATATATTTTTTTTTTGTTGTTTTTTTTTTTTTGGAAAACGGAGCAGATACAATCGAAAGTAGCCTAAAATGGCCAGTAAACTACTAACTTCTGGGCTGAAACCTCTTCTCCAGGGACAGATAGGCTGTTCAAAGCTCCCTGTTCTCAAAGGTGAACAGAGAAACTTCCTTCTGTCCAAGTAATGTATGGGCAACACAGAAACTTGTAACACAGCCCTGGATTCAGCAATAACCTGAAAACTGGACTATACTAGTTCAGAAAGGTATGAAAAAGTTTTTTTTTCAGAAAATAGAGCAGATACAATCAAACTTAGCCAAAAATGGCAAATAAACTACTAACTTCTGGGCTGAAACCACTCCTCCAGGGACAGATAGGCTGCTCAAAGCTCCCCTCTCTCACAGGTGAACAGAGACACTTCCTTTTATCCAAGTAAGGTATGGGCAACACAGAAACTTGTAACTCAGCCCTGAATTCAGCAATAACCTGAAAACTGGACTATACTAGTTCAGAAAGGCGGGTAACAAGTATATATATATATATATTTTTTTTTAGAAAATAGAGTAGATACAATCAAAACAACACTTTAAATGCATAGAAAAGGCTATCTCACTTTAGTGTGTAGCCTACAACAGTTAAACAGATTATTTAAACACAAAAATGACTTAATTCAAGAGCAGGCAGCAAATAAGTACAATATGTAGCAATAAGCAACTTTTTAAATCATAGATTCACTAAAAGAACTGGCGTTTAAGGCGGGATTAGTTAAGACAGCAAGAAAAGCAGAAAAATGATACTTAATCACTCCAAAGTCACTCTTTTGTCTCTCTGCTGCTGTAGACTCTGCAGAACACATGGAAGGCACTTGCTGAGCAGAATACAAGCGCAAAAACTGTGCAAATGCATTTTTTATAGCAGGGAAGTGAAAGAGATAGAAATTTGCCCAAAATGGCCAATAAACTATTAACGTCTGGGCTGAAACCACTCCTCCAGGGACAGATAGGCTGCTCAAAGCTCCTCTCTCTCACAGGTGAACAGAGAAACTTCCTTCTATCCAAGTAAGGTATGGGCAACACAGAAACTTGTAACACAGCCCTGGATTCAGCAATAACCTGAAAACTGGACTATACTAGTTCAGAAAGGCAGGAAATAAGTATTTTTTTTGTTTTTTGTTTTTTTTTCAGAAAATAGAGCAGATACAATCAAAATTATCCCAAAATGGCCAATAAACTACTAACTTCTGGGCTGCAACCACTCCTCCAGGGACAGATAGGCTGCTCAAAGCTCCTCTCTCTCACAGGTGAACAGAGAAACTTCCTTCTATCCAAGTAAGGTATGGGCAACACAAAAACGTGTAACTCAGCCCTGGATTCAGCAATAACCTGAAAACTGAACTATACTAGTTCAGAAAGGTGGGAAACAAGTATATTGTTTTCAGAAAATAGAGCAGATACAATCAAAACAACACTTTACCCAATTAACCAGTTAAAAAGCTCAAAACTGAGCCCTGTTCCAACAGTCTTCAATCAGACAAGTTCTAACTGCACAGTCCTGCCACTAGGGTAAAGAGAAACCTTCTCCAAAAAAGACAGCCTGGATCAGTGCACAAGTTATACAAACAAAGCTAGATCCAACCGGCCTGAATCTAGTCTATGCTACAGCAAACAAGGCATACCGATTTCAGAAAGAAACAGTTCAAGTAAGCATGCACAATAAGCCTTTAACCAGAAATTCCCAGCTCCGAAGGGCAGAATCTAGCCTCTCCTCCCACAATAGTGCAGACCACAAACCTTCTTAATGTAAAATAACCGGCCTGAAGGCCAAGTGCTTAACCCAGAACTAATATACTTTTAGAATAACAGACACTGAGCCTTCAATTAGCAGTTCCCAACTTAGAAGGATGTATGCTATCTGTCCTGACACAACAGTGCAGACCACAAACCTTCTTAATATCAAAGGTTGAAATAGCTGCTGGATTATTTAAATCATGAAATCTCATCACAAGTTCAACACTAAAGGTTTCATACATGAAACATAAAGTCTAAACAACTTAATATTGATCAGCAGCTTTAATGAATAATAAATACTTCAACAACAACAGCAGAATCTAATGTTTATAGCTTCATACTTGAGAAATATCTTCTGGATATAACCA